>NW_010398124.1:50591-66342 GCF_000710305.1 Buceros rhinoceros silvestris | reverse complement strand
GCCCCCCTTCTCAAACCGCGACACTCCTCATTATCAGTTGGATATAACATAGTTTGACAGTACAGAAAGCCAGTCTTCCCTCGTGTTGCAGTCATCAGAAACAAGGGTTATGTCGTTGGTAAGGAAATGGAGGGTGCCTGGAGCAGTTAGCTTTGCAATGACAGCAGCAAATTTAAGTGAGAATAAAGGTAACTGTATATTTTCCTGATATACAATATGGGCTACTGACTCATCAAGCTGTTTTACATTTGTCTTCTTAGATTCTCAATCTTTCATTTTTATACTCTCCTGCAATTATCACTATGTTCGGAGCAGATAAACTATTTTTTGAAGGAAAAAACCTCCAAACTCATATGCTTCTCAGAGGAAGAAATGCACCTTTATTCAGAGTCGTAGACTAGTATTGTGGTGCACCTTTCAAATAGTTAGACACAGTTAACTTCCAGTCTTCCCTTTATACGAATGCAGTATGTTGTAAACCATAAGTATTTTCAATATGTTGTTGGGGAAAGAAAGGGGGAATTTGGAGGGCAGGGGTGATTGATTTATTTATTTAATGAATTTGAGAGCAAGGTTTGACTAATTATAAACATGATCCATGACTCTTGAAAATGCCTCACAAGAAAATCCTCACCTTGAGGAAAGCAAACTGTACTACTATCACTTCAGTGAAATTTGATGCTCTGACTAATGGCAGTAATTATCCCCCTTTATTAATAGCTGTAAAGGACCTATTTGTTTCCATGTTGGTGCTTACCAAACTGATCTCTGTTTTAGTGAGTGCTGAAGTGCAGATTAGCGTATCTCTCAACATTGGGACAGTAGAGCAGCAGAGCCAGGTCTGCTCAGAGAAAAGTTAAACCGAATCTTTTTGTACCTACAAATTTATGACTCAGAACTGACATACAGGAAGGGAAGTTGCGAGGTCTGATGAGAGACTGGTCACTGTAATAACAAGATCAGAGCACATCATCAGTACAAGACTGTCTCCTTAATGCCTGATTCAGCTGAAACTACTTGAAGATTAAAACAAAGGACACCACATATGAAGCCTCATGATGTAGCTATTTCATGTTTTATGGAGTGAGAGTTCCATAAATTGAGTAAGTGCCATTGAATTGAATAAGAGAGAGACAAATGGTGACAGTGGAGATAGATCCATGTCTCTCATTCAGCTCTAATGTCACACACCAGACAATGAAAGGGAAATTCTGTGTTTCATTAAAGATTCAGATTTCAGCAGAGGCATTAGGAAGACACTGTATTAATACCAAACTAATGAAGAAGATGTTAGCAAGTTCCCTTTTTATTTTTTCACTTGTGCTAGAGCTGAGTACTACTACAGTCACCTTTTACTTTGAGAAGATATAATTACCATAATTAACTTTAATTTTGCATTGATTAATGTGCCTCAGAGGAATATGTTAAGGTAGCATGCTTAAGGTCCAGACTCTGTATGCAAATAAAACAGATACAATTAAATGTTTTGTGATTTGTACTTCTTATTGTAGTAGTTAGGATGAACTCTTGAAAGGCAGATCTGTGACTTGTTAGCCATAGATTTCAATCTTAACTGACAGAACAGTTACAAATGTTCCTTGGGTACTTCTTCTTTTTGAAAGAAAATAATGCATTTAGCTAAAAGTAAAATTAGGAACTGCAGCAAAGTCTTTTTGATACTTCAGATATCTAAGAGTATTTTCAACATGAATATTAATTTTGTTATGAATATTCATCATATCTTATATTATAGCACTGCTTAAAGGCCTAACTGGAACCACTGCACTACTTCATAAGATACAGCCCTGGCTGTAACAAAGCACATAAAAATATGAGAAATGACAATTTATATCCAGCACACAAAGGCACAGAGGTATCCCCTAGGTCTTACGGGGAACTCCAAAAAATTCCCGTCAACTCAATGGCTTCAGGGTCTGGTACGGTCATCCTTGAACTCAAATTCTTGGTTGCTGTCTAAAATACACATACTCTTCAAACGCAAATGTATTTCTGGTATTCACAGTGCATGATGAACAGCGTTTGACTATCCGGTGCCAGAAGTAAATGTATTCTTTTGGAAAGTGTATCTGTTGTCACCAGTATATGAGAATAGATCTATCATTTTAAGCATTAACATACCTGAAGCCACTAGCATTTCAGGTTTGTAAAGGTATTTGGACTTCTAAAGAGGGAGAATAAAACCTGCTGGGGATAGGAAGCGTGCTTATGTGACTGACTTCAATTTTCACAAGATAAATGCTATAAATACCTTTAAAAGACTTTCTTTGGGTGCTACTTTTAAAAGTTCACCCAATGGTCTTGATTCTACTTACTTTAAAATCATTAATAAAAGTCCCATCAGTTGCCAGTTTCCCAGTGGAAAATCAAGCCCTGTGTCATGAAAGAGAGTAACTGGTACTTCATATGAGCAGAGCAACAGCTTCAGCGTCAAATAACAGCGATCTACAAACCAGGCTACAAAGCACACCTAAAGTGCTTTCTGGGTTTGGAACCACAGAAAAAAGCCGGGTGTGTTCAGTAAGACACTAAGCGATCTGTCAGTCATTTCTAAATAGACACATCTCATCATTGTTCAGCCTAAAAAAGAAGTTTCTAGTTTAAAGTAGAATAGGTTTTCTTTGCTGATTCCCTGAGGTAAGAACCCACTATTGAAATATGGAAGGTTAGGCTCTGATTATTATGCTGCTGTTTTTTTAAATATGGTAACATAGGAACATGCTACTTAATTGAAATTTTACTGTACTTTCATTTCTTTCTATCTGCTTTTCACAAAAGGAAAATTAAAACAGAGCTGAATTTTTGTCAATGCATATCAACTCCAAAATTATTTTGAAAGCATTCTGAAAATATTTGTAAAACTGCACATAAAGGTCATTCTGAACTTCTGCACACCTCAATCTATTCAGTCATATTAGCGAAATGGTTGCTGGATCAGAGTTTGCACAAACAACTTGGAGGCTAGTTACAGCTTAAAAAGAAAAAAAAAAGAGAAAAGAAAAATAGAAGTTGCTACTACAAATGCTAGTAAGACTAGTCAGCACTTGAAATACCTTTTTATTGATCCCCCAGGTTTGAACTAAGAAGTTGTTATCATTATAAACAGAAATTGTTAATAAAAATGAAACTTAGAGTGCCGTCATCTAGGGAACCATCTATATAATAGAAAGATTGACCTTTATCTAATCAGTGAACACAAGGAATAAATACAAAATGTTTTGTAACACTGAATTATTTGAATGATTTACTCCCAGATGGCACTCATATATTCAGGTACTCCGTTCCTTCCAAGGTGAAAAACAAAAGTAAACATAGAAAAAAATCCGTTATTTGCTTTTATTCAGACCATGTTGAATATCTTAAATGTAATCTCTTCAAACCATAAACTTTCATCATACTAAAAGTCATTCTATAATCTCAATAATTTGTTTTTTAAGGAAAACTAGGCTGTCTTCCACAGTTTATCCAAGAGAGTAAATCAAGCCAGTGATGCAGCATCAACACTATTGTAAATACATATGAAAACATTTAATAAAAATTATTCTTTAGCTTATACTTGAGGGAACTTGGAAGTGGGTGGCTTTGGTGACTAAAAAGCATTTTACTACTCATATTTGTAAAATGAAAAAGCAGAATGGTATTTGTATCATAGTTCAGAGAATTCCTTCTCCCTCTTACTCATTAAGCAGAAGCATAAAGGCCTTACGGTTTTGCTTCTAAATTTCTCTTCTTTCTCTTTAATAAGTTAGTGCTGACCGCCCTAGTTATCTGAGCAGCACTAGTAATTTATTGATTCAAAAAAGTAAGATGGGTAAGAGATATATAGTCATGTAGGTATTTGACAGAGCATTTGGCCAATCAGAAGTTCAAAACAAAATTGAAAATACAACAGTGTAACTTTCAGTTAACAGCTTAACAAGACTACGATCTATCCAATATCTTTGAAGAGGTGTGATTCCGGCAGAAGGATGACAGATAGTTTCCTTGTCTTTTTCTTCCAGACAAGTTCTGGTCAGAGGGAGAGAACTACAGTCTGTGGCTACTGAAGATCAAGAGTGATATTTTACTAGGTCATTCTTTGGATTCATGCGTGCTAACTGTAGATGCAGCTACGTCCCTACAATGGATCTTCAAATCATATGCTTCTTATGAATTACTGTCAACAGCAGAAGCCGACAACGTGGTGATGTAGAGAACTCAAAATGGAGCCTAAGCAAATCAGCTATAAACGTTTTTTCTCCCTCCAGTATTTCCTCTTCCACTAAATCATGTGCTACAGATGGCGTATTACTTAAACCAAAGACAAGTTTTTCTGACCTAAGTGGAAAGAACTTAGACTACACTGAAGATGGGAAGGAGGACAGATGAGGAAATCCACATAAGAGAGAACTTCATGAGATTCACATGGGCCCGCCTTTCAAGCCTGTCGATGTCCCTCTTTATGGCATCCCTTCCCTCTGGAGTATCAACCACACAGTTCAGTTTGATGTCATTCACAAACTTCTTGAGGGCGCACTTAGTCCCACTGCATATGTCCCCAACAGAGACATTGAATATTACTGGTCCCAGTACAGACGCTTGAGGGACACCACTCATGGCTGGTCTTCACGTGGGCATTGAGCTGTTGACCCCAACCCTGTGAGTACAACCATCCAGCCAATTCCTTATCCACCAAGTGGTTCACCCATCAGATAAATGTCTCTCCATTTTAGAGACAAGGGTGTTGTGCTGTATCAAACGCTTACACAAGTCCATGTAGGTGATGTCTGTCACTCTTCTCTTATCCATCAATGCTGTAACCCTGTCATAGGTGTCCATGAAATTTGCCAGGCCTGATTTGCCTTTAGTGAAGCCCTGTTGGCTGTCAACAATCATTTCTCTGTTTTCCATGTGCCTTAGCATAGTTTCCAGGAGGTTCTGCTCCATGATCTTGCCAGGCACGCAGCAGAGACTGACAGGCCTGTAGCTCCCCAAGCCTTCTTTTTTTCCTATTTTAAAATTGGGAGGTTGTTTCCCCTTTCCTAGTCACTAAGAACTAGTGAGAAGAAGGTTGGGGAGACATGCCAGTACAGTCATTTCCCTTTGGCCCATAGTGAATTGGCAGACTGAGAGCCCGTAATTCTCAGAGAGCACTGGTGGAGAAACTGTCGGGCTGTAGAGAGCCAGAGAGAGACCCACAATGCAGAGAGCTGGGGAAAGGCCCATGTTGTAGAGAGCCACAGATTCTGAAAAAGGTGTGACTCTGGGGAGGATCGGCACTGGGCCAATTCAGCCCTGGCAGCAGACCTCCACATGAGCTGGAGATGTTCATGGAGGACTGTCTCTCGTGGGAGGTATGACACACGGCCTCGAGGCGGAGCTGTGAGGAGTGTTTCCCTTGAAGAAGAGCAAGCAGTAGAAATTGTACAGAGGGAACCGAGACTGAATGCACCCCGTATGCTATGTCCCCCCTGCACTGAGTGGAAACAAGGAGGTAGCAAAGCTGGGCCCAGGAGGAAGGGATGGGTGGGGTGAAAGATGCATTTAAGATCTTGTTCTTTTACTGCCCTACTCTAATTTAATTGGTGATTTGGTTGTGGTTTTGTTTAGATTAAATGGATTTTGTTTCCCCTAGTCGAGTCTGTCTTTTGTCTGTGACTGTAAGACGTGAGTGAGCTCTCCCTTGTCCCTTGTTCCATTTCCTCCTACTGGAGGGACAGACCAACTACATGGTGCTTAGTCGACAGCCCGGTCTCAACCATGACTACGCTCTTTCTATCTGTTGCAGTTTTCACGGAAATAAATAGATGCAATACTTTTGGAGCAGCCCTTGTATATTTTGTTTTTGTAGACATTTTGAACACTTCTTACAGTTATCTCATGATATGTTGAGAATTAAAAAGAAAGGGGTGTGTTATGAGGCACCACATTTCATTTGGACTTCCAAACCAGCATATTCAGTGAGCGACACAGAATAGTGCTCTTTTGTCTAGTGTTTGATATACAAAGTATTTTCAGCACACTTGTGGGGAGGGAAGTAGATCAAAGTTATTTGTCTGATGGAAACACTGATTATTTTCTAACAATATAGTATCAACAAAGTGTTTTAAATTCTCCTTCAGACTTTGCTAATACCTCAGCTTGCAAAGTCAGCCAAAACAGGTATTTTTTTGCATATTAAATTTAAAGAGTATGCAAATGTATAATACACTGAAGATTAAAACAAACCCTGAAAAAATTCAAGAAGATTAGCAGTTGGATTGCCTATTTTCTTTTTACATCAACTTCTTGAATAGACAAAACAAATAATGAAATAGCTTGTGATGCAGTCTTTTCTCCACACATTTCTAATTACATCTTGTACTTTAAATATGGCATATGTCTGGATGTTTGTTCAGCCTTATGTCTTTGGAAAGCTTCAGAAGTACTTTAACACATACACACTAAATACCCTACTGAGATAACGAGATTAATCGTGGTGGTAAACAGAAACGTCTGTTTCTTAGTCAAAGACTTGAATGGTAGCAATTACATGTTTTGTCTTGCACACTACTTGGCTTTCATAAGTGAAGGTAATTGTACAAATTTACAAGAAAATTTATACATGTAGATAATCAACATACACTGCACTTCTCACGGAGAAAACCTTCTTGCCCAACGTACGTTCTTTTGTTTTCATATTAAATAAAACAATGCAGATCTTATGCACATTTAGTAAATTGATACTCATTTAGAAAGATTGAGGCTACACAGACAAAACCAATGATTAAATGGGCAAGAATGTGTGACATCAGGAATGATGAGTACTAAGTTGTGGGTTTTGTTGACAAGTTATGCTCAGCGCAGCTACATGTATGAGAATTTCTGAGCTCAGATCTTCCTGTCTGCCTCAGGAAGTCTAGCAGCTGTCATGAGTAGATTTGCAATTTTAGCCAAAAATTTCCCTTAGAGAAAAATTTTCTTCTGATTCACAGAAGCAACATTTCAAATATTTTTGAAAGAAGTCTCAAAACATTAAATTCCAGCAAATGTCAAAATGTTTTATTCCAACATTTTCACTCTCAAAATTGAAATATTGCAGTTGGATTTGGAGGAAATTTTTTTCTTTTTTTTTTTTTTGAATGTCATGAAAGATTCCAAGATTTTGACTCTTCAGTTGGCATCTAGAAATTAAAGGATGAAATCTTAGCTAGAGTTCCTTAATTTCAACTACATCTAGCTGCAAATGAGATTTTGGGTGATGTTTTACACTGACAAAGTCAAATAATGGAAGTTAACAAAGAGCTAATTAAAGATTTAGAGCTCTGCATGTGTTTTTAAGAGGACTGAGATCAGAACTGTTGCATATCAGCAGGTAGCACATGTTATTGGAATACATAAATTAATTCAGAATCTTAATTTCCATCCTTACATTATATTCTTTGTAGCTAAAAAAACCCCTTTGTAAAAAAAAAAAAAAACAACAGCAACAAATTGGTAACATACTTCCACAGTACAAACCAAATAAAAAATATAGGGGGTTTTGGTTGTTTTTTTTAATCTCGAGATTTTAAAAAGCAGATTTATGATTGTGAGGGAATGGCTCATGATTTCTGAATGCTCTGAGTCAGATATTATGAGAATTTCTAGACAGATAGTTGACTCAATAATGTTATTGAATAAACAAGGTTGAGTGAAACCTACTCTTCATTTTCTTATATTGTTGTAGTGTGTTTGAGTAAAAAAAGGTTGATTTATTATCTTAATATCTATATATTATCTATATATTAATGGCATACAAACTATTGAGAACTGAGAACTCAGAAACCAGGATAACAGCAATTTATACATTGATAATTTATGTATGGTTTTGGTTTACATAATTCCTTATTCAATAAAAAATGCATAGTTGCCATGGAAACTGCTACAACATAGGATTTGGACTACTGTGAAGAGGCAGGGCATTTTTATATACAAATAAACACTGAAGACACATAAATCAAATGCTAATCAGCATCATGCATGTTCTTAAGAAAACAGAGCTTGAAATTCCCTCTCTTGATGGAGGTGCAGAGGCTCGATCTCTGCACTCACATCCTCAAATATAATACACAAAGGATTATTGAAGTTATATAATTTACCAGACCCAGTGACCGCAGTTCTGAATAACTGTGTTCAACAGTTTGTTTTTAACACAGATAGACCCCCAAACAAGACTTTTATTCTCTATGTGCTTACTAACTTTATTCCCTATGTTACTTACGGCTCTTTATGAACCTGCGGTATGAAAGCTATAGCTATAGAAGAAGAAGAAGATACTGAAACCATTAGCACTTCCATAAATCTATGGGAGAGAAAAAATCTGTGTTAACAGTATGCAGAGGACAGAAGGGACAAATCGGTCTTATTTTATCTACTACTCTCATTTTCAGTTCTGTTTATATCTTGCTTGTCTATTTTTTCCTCTTTTTGAAAATTCTTGGCTTTTCTTTCCAGATTAAATATAATTGCAGTTCTCCCCAACAGGCACACACCCCTCATCTACTTCATAATCACATCTATTAAAATCCATCTGTGTTGCTATGTGAATTCTGTGCACGTCTAATTTCTCCGCTTCTTTGTGAAGGCTGATCAACCAGAACACTTTCAGCTTGTCCTCATAGCAGAGGTGCTCCAGTTCGCTGATCATTTTTGTGGCCCTCTTCTGGATCTGCTTCAACAGGTCCATGTCCTTCTTGTGCTGAGGACTCTAGAGCTGGACATGATACTTCAGGTGAGGTCTCACCAAGGTGGAGTAGAGCAGCAGAATCAACTCCCTCGACCTGCTGGCCATGCTTCTTTTGATGGAGCACAGGATTCCTGGGTTGCAAGAGCATGTTGACACCTCATGTTCAGCTTTTCAACCACCAGTACCCCTAAGTCCTTCTCCACAGGTTTGCTCTCAAT
This sequence comes from Buceros rhinoceros silvestris, assembly GCF_000710305.1. NCBI lineage: Eukaryota > Metazoa > Chordata > Aves > Bucerotiformes > Bucerotidae > Buceros > Buceros rhinoceros. The sequence continues at coordinate 57,420 of NW_010398124.1, read as the reverse complement.
CCCTTCATACTCCAGCCTGTACTGAAACCAGGGACTGACCAGGTGAAGGATCTCGCACTTGGCCTTGTTGAATCTCAGGAGATTCACATGGGCCTACTTCTCGAGGTTGTTCCAGTCCCTCTGGACAGCATTCCGTACCTAAGGCACGTCAGACACAACACTTGGTGTTCTCCGCACACTTGCTGAGGGTTCACTCGATCCCACTGCCCATGTTAAGATGTTAATCTGTACTGACAATGTTGTAAGAGATGTTTTCATTTTGATGCTTCACACAAGATCAGTCAAAAATAGTGCATTTCGGAGATATTCTTGGTCATAAAAAATTTAAATTTAGATGCTTAGTTTTACTTTTACACAAAAAGAGAAAAAAAATTGGCAGATATCAGAAAATACTTTTTTATGAGGAAAAATATGAAAAAGTCAAATATTTATATAATCTGCCCAGTATCCAATGAATTGAAAATGGTATGTAGACAAACCAACACACGTACAATTACAGTTCAAAATTCTGCTTCTTACTTTCTCCCAAATATGAATCTTTTCATTCTGAAGAAATTATATATTACAAGCATTTTCACAGAATCATGGAATCATAGAATGGTTTCGGTTGGAAGGCACCTTACAGATCATTTAGGTCTAACCCCTCTGCCATGGGCAGTGACACCTTCCATGAGGCCAGGTTGTTCAAAGCCCCATCCAACCTGGCCTTGAACATTTCCAGGGAGGGAGCCTCCACAACTTTTCTGGGCAACCTGTTCCAGTGCCTTGCCACCCTCACAGTGAAGAATTTCTTCCTCATATCTAATCTAAACGTCTTTCTGCTTAAAACCCGTACCCCTCAATCTGTCACTACCTTCCCTGATGAATAGTCTCTCCTTGTCTTTCCTGTAGGCCACCTTTAAGTATTGGAAAGCCATTATAAGGCCTACCCTGAGCCTTCTCCTTCCCAGGCTGAACAACCCCAAGTGTCTCAGCCTGTCCTCACAGGGGAGGTGCTTGAGCCCCCTCATAATCTTCCTGGCCCTCCATCTGACCTACTCGAGTAGGTCCGTGTCTTTCTTACGCTGGGGCCACAGAGCTGGATGCAGTACTGCAGGTGAGGTCTCACAAGAACGGAGTAGAGGGGGAGAATCATCTCCCTTAACCTGCTGGCCACATTTCTTTTGATGTGGCCCAGGATGCAACTGGTCTTCTGGGTTGTGAGAGCATATTACCGTCTCATACTCAGTTTCTCATCCACCGATACCCCAAGTCCTTCTTGACAGGACTGCTCACAATCCCTTCATCCCACAGCCTGTACCCATGTTTGGGGTTGCCCTGACCCAGGTGCAGGACCTTGCATTTGGCCTTACTGACCTTCATGAGGTTTGCATTTTATTATGACAATTTCGTTTTGAAATTGAAAATAATTTCAAATTTCCACAAAGAAGTACTTATTTTGCCACATAGGAAACATTTTTATTTATTAAATATTTTATTTCACAAATTTATAAAATTGTTTCCTCAAAAATATTTTAGCAGCAGTAATTTTCATTTTCCAGCAAAAGGAGTATTTTGTGGAAAATTTCTGTTTAACTCCAAAAATTAGCACATTTTATCAACGTAACTCACAGCGAAAGGATCTGAGTTCCGCAGAACATCCTATTTACATTTTTCCTATTATTAATCTAAGTGATTCAGTGTTACCAGGGGATAGCAAAAAAAGTACTGCTATGGTAAACAGAAACCAACATGTTTAATATTGTGAATTTCCTGCACTGAAATAATTTTTGAGCAGGGTTAACCTGGGCGCTAGTTCAGATGTTTTGACAGCCTGAAGTCTTCCACTGACTTACCTCTGCACACAGAGCTTCAGCGCTGCACAACATCACTCTTTGTCCTTTTCCATCCTGCTGCTGGAGGCTGCTGCTTAGCACAGCTGTCCCGAGGTGGTTTATGAAATGGTAGCTTAAATGCTCTCCTTGCCTGCATCGTTTTGACAGACTAGGTTAGCAGAACCACATGTGCAGATATGCTGATTGAGGTAGAGAGTGATGATGAGAGAAAACAGCGGTAACCTCACAGTCTTCCATCACTACCTAAACAGTAGAAGAGTACTTTACATGCTACATTTGTGGCATGCAACGCATCTGTCCTGGTTTGAGATAAACAAGGCTGGTTTGCTTGTGATGAACATATGGAACAAATCAATTGGTCTATTGCTCCCCTATATGTCAGCGCATCTCATTGGCTGTGGAGCTTTTGGTGGGCATGGTGTTTCTTTAAGAATGGCACGCAGATGGAAATTGCACCTTTTTCTCCTGCTGCGCTTGCCGTTTGTGACCCACCTTCTCGCCCGTGGTGGGACCTGCTGATCAGCGCTGCGGCTCTGCTCTGCGCCACCAGCCATGACCGCTTGTTGCCAGCTGCAATCTCTACAGCTGCTGCATCCAAGGAACTCACCACCCCTTGGACTCACTGCCTCATGATCCTTGCTGCCATCATCACTGCTGTCCAGACTGCTGTGACGGTTGCTGCTTCAGAAGAGGGTTCCTGCTGTCACTTCCTGGCACAGCCCAACCTTGCACATGGATCATCACTGCTGCTGACACTCCCTGCCGGTCCCAGTCCCTGCCTGTGGCCACGTGCCACCACTATTGAACTGACTGCTAAGTGTTTTTCCTATCACTGCTGTTCCTTTAACCGCGGTTTAACCCTCCCCGCACTAGTTTTCTAACCCTATATCAACTTGCTGATGCCTTGTTGTTCTGTATATAATATCTTTCTGCTGTTATTAAAACTGTTTGTTTCCCAGACCTATGAGGCCTCACAAACTTCTTTTCTTTCTTCCTATCTCTTTTCTTAACCCTTTCTCCTGGAATGGGAGGAGGGCTAATTAGAGAGAAATTTTTGTCCTGTGATTGGCCAGCCCCAGCCAGCTGGTGACAACATCCATTAAGGAATGAGAGACTTCATTAAGTCCTAAAGAATGGAAAGACCATCCATGGGTTTTGGCTTTTTTTTTGCCTTTAGAAGGTCATCATGTTTTGACTGCTTTGCAAAAAACTTTGGTGCTCTTCATTGCCTGATAAAATATATGCAGCATCTTACATTTTTTAGGTATCCAAACACATAAGTTAATGAAGCAGCAAGTATATGTAAATTAATTACGGTCTCATAGAATTTATATCCCTAAACATGGTTACCCACTAACTGCACTGCAGTTAAATGTCTAAATCTAATGATTTACAACAGGTCCTCTAAAGCTGCCATCTAATTAGTGTCAAATGTTTACTATAATTAAATTCTATATGCGAAATTGAAAAAAAAAAGATGATGCGAATCTGCTTTGCAGTTGAATTAAATAGTTTGCATGGAAAAAAAAAATCAAGAGCCTGCTGTAACCAGAAACTTACCTCAGCTCTTTCAGTGGGTAGGAAAGCCTCAGTAAACTACACAATTCCTTACAATTACATGAGTGAGGTATCACTTCAGAAAGGCCAAGCTACGGAACAGAGAACCCCTCTGTTGTAATTTATTTTCTCAGCTGATATAAAGTAATATAACTCTACTGACTGTGAAAAACCTTCAGTTCTGCAAGGTGGAAGCTTGTAACAGAAATTATTTGCTTAAAATACATATACTTACTAATATCTCTAATTTTTGGCTAAGCAGGAGAAAAATTTTGGATCAGATATGCTGTAGGAGTTTTCCCTAATATTTTTTCTGGCCAGAAAACTGCTATCAACTGCTTCAGGATTTTTGGTGACTGCAGAGTAGTGTACAGCTCATGTTAAACTAGCCAGATCTACTGTTCATGACAGTCTCGTAACAACTTACTTAAAACTCAGTGTATTGACCTGTGGCTGCAGTGTGGACACACCCTAATGTCCCAGCACTCATGCAAGACATGGGACTTATGTAGAACCGACTAATTATAGAAATGCAGTCAGATGTCTTCAATCATATCTAGTTCACATTCTCGAACGAGGGCTCCGTTACAGCTTCTAATTCATGTTTAATTTTTTTAAGCTGTGCACTGTAATATGCATGACCAAAAGAAAGAAGCTCTTACTTGTTTTTACCTGAAAGTTTTGCTCTCTAAGGAATCTCTATGCAGCATTGCCTAATGTTTCTCCTACCATTTTTGCTACCCAAAATGGAGGTTAAGTTAATGATAGATTAGGCACAAGCCTTTGAGTAACTTTGATGCAGAACTTTTGTGATGGCTACACCGATGCAGATTGTAGCTTTATTGTCTAAAATGTGAAACGACTTCGAGCTAAGAACAGCCCAGAAATGACCAAGGACTTCTGAATAGTCTTTCAAATAGTCTATCTATTTGCTAGGTGGAGGAGCTCATTTTCACAATGCCCTCACCAATACTCAGGCAATTTGAACGTTGTGGGAAAACAGGGCTGCCTCCCGTTCCCCGGGAACTGTGAGAGTAGAAGCATTTCCAGGGCAGACTTATCCTTAATTATGTCCCTATAAACCTATGCATAGGATTGTGGCAATATGTTAGTGCATGTCTGAAACACAGTTTGTGGCTCAGAAGAAAAAGGCATATGCAGACCTAGATAATAATATTTACATTCAGAAGAACCAAAATTTACCTGCCATTTTACTTCATTCAGACTTACAGATACTTGTATTTTCTTATACCTGCATGCCAGGATATGATAAGAGGGTAAATTTTGATAGGGAAAAAGAAGAGAAAAAATATAAGTGCTTTGCTTAGGTCATTAATACCATCATGGCAATGTGTAAACCAGTAATGCTTATCATAAGGCTGTCATTTACAATGTCATAGATACCAAATTCCTTCCCTGAAAATTTTTTTAATGTTCGTCTTCTTAGTAGTAAAAATTGCACAAAGCTGGAAGGCTACTGAAAACACAATGAAAATTTTGATAGTCAAATCATGCTAAATAAGAACATTTTCCCAGAATGATTTGCAAATGAAAGAAAGCTAGAAGCTTTATGTAAGTGCAAAGGAAAAATATCCTGAAAAAAACCCAACCCTGCTTTGGGATCACTATTACAGTTGTTCCTATGGTAACTGGTTATTTGTGTCACACGCATCATCATATATATTTCAGGAGCTGGAGTGCTGGAAAAGGGGGAGGGAAAAAAAGCACGTGTTACACTAAATTAATTCCAAAGACAAGCTCATATTAAAATACTTGACCCTTTGAGTAAAAAGCAAAACACCTTTGTGTGATTTCACCCACTTGACACTTGAAAGTGTGGCTCTCAGAAAAGGGACTATGAAAAATTGGCATACACTTACTCATCTGCTTCTCATTTTGTTCCGAATCATATCTCTAATTCATTGCTAAACAGCAGTTTCAGTCTTGTCTGAGCTGGAAAACTGAGGTGCTGAAGGGAGAAAGTGTTTCATTGCTTTCAAGCCCGTACAGCATTGCAGGACGGCAGGCAGCGTCAAAACACTGAGAGCCCTTTGAAGTATCGTGTTACTACAAAAAAAGGCAGAGTTATGCCCAGAGAGGAGCGTGAGTTACACTGCTGGAAGTCATTTGGGAGTGTTCAGTCCCGAAAACTTCAATAGTGTTCTGTCTTTTGGGATAGGCAAAATAAAATCCTTCCCAAGCTTTCTTTTCTTAATGCAGTCAGGTTTTGGAGAGAGGTCTCCAAGCACTGAAGATCCTCGTAACATGCAGAAAGATTCAGCTGCTTCTCAGACCAGGACTGAATAAACAAAGCTGGCAGCTATTAAAACATCCTTTCCACCGTAATCTGAAAACATCAGATCCTGTATCAGGGAGGGAATTTAAGCCTGAAAGTTTTCAAAGTTCAGTAGTTTATTACAAAGCAACACTGTTAGTTACACTTTAAAAATCATGCTACAAAGGACAAAAGGGCCAAATCCACAAAAACTCTCTAGTGTCGTATCCCTATTCATATATATGACAATTTCAGCTGAAGGAAATCACACTCCCAAAGAGCTATTATGTTCCTAAATACCTTTGCACATCTGCTTTTTACTTACGTAAACCTGGAAGTAAATGGAGTTTCATTTAAAAATGTGCCAGATGAAACTTTAAATTTCTCTTAATGTCTGCCTCTGTGCCCGTGCATAAGTACTGAAAAAATTCAACCTGTATTTCCTATATAGGCCTGGTGTGAGTTTGAAAACTTGGCATTCTTTGCTAAAGCATCTTGAGAAGCCCAGCCTGGCGAGCTGTGAGACTGTTGAACGCTCAGGCCTTCTATAAAACACAGTTGTGGTTGCTGGTCTTTTCTAAAAGTGTGTCATAGTTACACTCTCTATGTTTTATGCAACATCTTAGAGAATTTGTCTAGGAGTTGGAGTTCACCCACCTCTCAGAAGCACCCTATCATCAATATATAGACTTCACTGCAGTTCTCCAAGCTATGCTGCTGTGCAAGGACAAATCTGATGATACAGAGTATACAAAGACAGACATAAAGTGCGATTTTTTTTTTCACTGCCTGCTCTGTGAGAAGGGAATTCTGATCCTTGTTTCTAAAGCTCTATCTACATTTAAATTATTCAGTCTCTGAGTAAAATGGAACCCTGTTAGCAGAAACTACAGTTACAATTGCCCCCTCACAGCTGAGTGCCTTCAGTGCTAGACTGAGAAATCATGGTCGTTTCTGTCTTTTCTTTCACAATAAATTTTGAATGATTTTTGGCACAGTGTTGTGGTGTCACATCGACAGGGGATATATATCCCTCTGCATTCCACCAGGTTAATGTGTAGTTGAATTTTTTTTTGGCATTTGGTAAGAAGAGGAGCATGATCTTGAACAAGAAAAGAAAATGGATGTCTCACTTCTTGAGGAAGTTCTCGGAAGTGTAGGG
>NW_010398124.1:22863-50518 GCF_000710305.1 Buceros rhinoceros silvestris | reverse complement strand
TGTAGGGAATTGAATTCTCTATTCCCTACGCTGCCCACATATCTCATCAAAACCAGTAGGCTAGAGACATGAAGCATGAAACTAAGGAACTGGTAGAGGGTATGCCGTTAACAGGGTAGGCTGAGTAGGTGGTGTAGTAGAAGGATGAAGACAGGGTAAAGCACAAGTTTAGATCCTAGTTTAGGGGACTGAGGCATGTAGTTTGAGGAAGATAGAAAGACGACCTTCTTCTGTGCCTGTGTGTGACTTGACTTGGAGTTAAAGCTCCTGCTGCCTTCTCAGTTTTCTCATTAATTGCCACTGCCATTGGATGTAACTCCTACTAACCTGCAGCTGTTACTACGGGTGACATCTGACTGTTCTGAATTTGAAAACCTGGGTCATTTATTGTGCCTGATGTGGAGGAGCACAGTCACTACTGCCCCTCTTGACACAGTCTAAAAAGAAAAATCTTGTTGAAAATCTTTTACAAGACCTTCCAACTTTTTCATTCTTGCCCTTCTTCTGTGAAAACTGAGACATCTGCTCTGAGCTGGACTTATATGAATTATCACCAGACAAACTTCAGCCTTATGGAGAACCTTGAACTAAGAAAGAAAAATTATGAGGAAAAAATATTCCTCCTAAATCAACTATGAATTTATTTTGTAACTAACTGTTCTGGTAAATAATAGCATCTCTAAGTTCTTTAGGCTGTAAACTGTACAATAAATATTATATTTTCAAATTACTTAGATGGTGTACTTCACTCTACATGTTCTGTGAGGAGATTCATACACCAACACATCTTATACTCCAAAGCAACCTTAAGATTCCATCTGTTAATCTGTATATTCTATATATGAAAGAGAAAATATAATTGACAATAACTGAAAAATATTGAACGTATCTTGTGAAGCTAAAATATTCAGGGAATGAGAATAATATCACATTATTATTAGTTTTTAGTAAGTTCCAGAAGAGCTACGAACTCTTAACTCCAAGCTTTGCAATATATAAAAGAAATGTTTTCCTCCCATGGATGTTCTAAATTTATTTACTAAATTCCAGCATATTAAAAATTAGACATGAAAATGAATGGGGTTTCTTATACACTATTTTCAGTCTCATATGTAGAATTTCTTGTCTACTTTACAGCATAATTATTTTTTTATATATTGATACTAAATTGCCTAAATACAGCTTAAAAACAGTATTCTGGTAACAGTTTCTGCTATTCCCATTTTGAACACATTTGATATCTTTTTGCAAGTAGGCATACTCAATTTATGGAAAAATAAGGAGAAAAGAAAATATATAATGCTTTACAGTTAAAGATTGAGAAGAATCGTCAAAGAGCAATCTGAATTTTTTTACAGAGTTGCTTCTGATATTTACGGACCTGGGACAGATTAGAAAAATTATGGCCCACTACCACCAAGAAGTGACTAGGCATTTGTTGGAAAAAGGAATAAGGTGACTCTGAAAGAGCTAGCTGTGCGAAAGTCACTCCATTTGAACAAAAATTGCCCATTTTTCATGTCTAAATGAGACTCTCCATTCAACCACAGGTTTTTGTATCCGTATGAACCTTTTCAAATGCTGTAATTCTGAAACCTCTGCACCTCAATGTTGAAATACCACTTCTCAAAGGTAGTAGTTCTGTACTTCCTGCTCTTCTCAGAAATCACAGGTACTCCGTTCCAGAAGAGGCTTCCCTCTCATGGCACAAATGCATGCTATTGTTCTAGATTTTCAAGTTAAACATGCAAAGAAACCCAAAGCAACCACCTTTAAAAGACATCCTTGATCCTGCAGTTATTTTTCTCTCCACAGGAAAAAAGTTACCATCCTAATGCCAGCATAAGCTGAATGTGCAGGTCATTTCAAAACCGACTGCCTGTGGATCAAGACTTGCAAATATTACCTCACTTCTCCAGCCACACGAGTTACCTCTAAGAGTACCTATAAACATAAGCATATTTGAATGCTGTATTTTTTTTATAGAAATACAAAGATAATAAGATATATTGATGTCAGTCATTTTGTAGTAAAGAGGAAAAAAGAGTAAGTTACAGGATGGTGTGCTTTTCTAGACTTAGACTTACTTGGAAACAATTTTTTTTATATACAAAAATAGACAATACTTTTAATCTTTAAAAGTACTTACACTTTTTTCTGGCAGTCTAGCTGAACTCAAGCTTTGTTTTGCTTTGGCAGTTCTAATGAATAGCGCACCTACATATGCTAAAGGGAAATCATCTACTTAAGCTATTACAATTGATGTTCCACCAAAAAATAAAAAAATTTACAACATGCTAAAAGCCCATCAAGCAATTTGTTCCCAGTCATGTTTTAATAACTCGAAATGTAGATGAAGCCACTTAAAATAAACAAGCTCCATTTTCAAACCTTGCAAAAAAAAAAAAAAAGTACCGTAGAATCTCTGGCACAATGTTAGAATTAACCCTGAAGCAGCATGAGGGCAGTGTGAGCAAGAAACTGTACTGTGCTTTAAGGCTGAATCATTTTTGTTTGTTGTCTTCACTTAAATACCATGTTAGCTTATTGCTTAAATAAGTTTTAAAAACATTCTGTTGTTCATTTCGATGTTTAACAGTTTTTAAGTTACTTTTCCAAATTGTTCTTTTTCTCACTACCATGTTGCAATTTACAGTTCACCCTCCAGCTCAAGCTGCTGCTTTGTTTACACCTCATCAAATTCCCTTTAATTCTTTTAATCTCCTTCTCTGTTGATAGTCATCTGTCTTTTTCCCCACTGACTTGGAAACAACTCAATGAAAAAATGTACATCTCTTGCAAAAGCTAATAATGAGAGTAAAATGATTTAGTAGTTTCATGTTTGGCTTCACGGCAAATAAAAGGACTTCCAGCGGAGCTTCATCCAACCTTGTTTCCTCTTTAGAAAGAGATTTGCCTTAAACACTGATGTTATTAGAAATCTAGTAATTACTGCTCTCCTAATAGCAGTAAGACAGAGCAGGATTCTTATTACAACTACTATGTGAAAAGAAAATTTTCATTTGTTTCAGCTCGCAGAGGAAGAACTTTAATCAGTCAGTAGAATTTGTTAGACAGAAACACCTTTCTGGGTAAGCTAGCTTGTGAAAGAGAAAACAAGAGTTCTGTCAACTGAAAGGCCAGCTTAACTCTCCTGTGGGTAATAGAAATGATGAAAATGAGAACAAAGTGAAGTGAATCAGCCTATGAATATGCTTTAAAATCTCAACAGCACTACTGCGAGCCTTTTGCAATGCTCAGTGAGTTTAGCTTTGCTTTGAAGATGTTTCTTCCACTTATACAGGGAAGCCCTGTTTATACCACATGAAATCCTTGGCTGCTCCTTTTAACTGGAGTACCACTAATGTCTGGAGGGGTAGCAGTGTGGACTCTGATGGGTGACATACGTTCTCATTTGATTATGGAGGGGGATCTTCTGAGATCATGTGGCTGGGAAGGAATAGATGAGGCTGCTGGTTGCCCTATCCTGACTACTCCCCTTTGGAGGTGGTGGTATGTTCTAGCAGCAGGTGGTAAGTTCTAGCCTTCCCCAGAGGGAGGCTGAGGGTATTCTGGACCTGAAAGCTTTGAGAAGGAAGAGATGGAACAGACAGAGAGAGGGGGCATTAACATGCCGATAGCAGTGGAACCAAATGCTGAGGGAAGACCAGAGAAGTGGGAGCTCTTCCAACAACATCGACCAGGCCTCTGGGCAACTGCTTCCATCCAAGAACTCAGAAGAGAATATACGGCGTTAGCATTTCTCTTCTACCTTGTCTACTAAGTTTTCTTTCTTTTTCTTCTGATTATCTTTAGAAAAATATTTTTAAAAGCCCCTTCTTGTATCTGTTCAAATAAAAACATTTTTGACCTTAAAGCTTTGATACTCTGCAGTGCTCAGTGTAAGTAGTCATCCACAGACATGGACATCAAAGCTTACAGCAGCTTCAGTGTTCCATCACAAAGTAAATAAAATGAAATGAAAATAAATGCACTTGAATGATATTAATTTTTACCAGTATGAAAGGATCATTTCACATATTGCTGCTGATCTTTAATTCAGTTATACTAGTCACAGAGACAAAATTTGATACACATTTTTGTTCTGTAAGATAGGTCAGACAACCAATGATTGGTTCAATCATATGAGCCATCGGTAAAACTCAAGATATTTGGAGTAGCAGTTGTCTAGCTTTAAGAATGCCACTATTTCGTGCCTTTAGGAAAAAACTTGCATAAAACCCCAAGTAACTGTGTGCTGTGAGCACCAGTTCTGTTTTCTGAGAGGAACTGGAACAAAGTCTACAATGTTTTTTTCCTTATCTGTAAATTGATCAAAAAGTGAAATATAGTATGAAATTCCAAGTCTATACCATGCAGTTGCATCCCAATATTAATGCATAACACGACAATGCAAACTCAGACTTACAGTTTGAACAGTGCATATCTGGATCTGTGCTTTACTCTTTCTGATTTTGCCAGAAACAGAAGGTCCAAAGATAAAAATAATGAAAGACATGGAATAAACAAAAAGGCTTAGCAAGATTCAGAAAAAGATTACACAGTTGCATGGATATGAAGTGTATCTATACTCGTATTTAGGTAGGATTCTTTGGGGCATGAGCCAGCTATCAACTGCCAGTGCTTGAAGAAGGCAATTTGCCTTGTGGCTAGATACTCTATGACTGTGTATAAGTTCAAGACTTTTATCTTTGCGGCAGGAGGATTTTTTTACCTTTTCCTGCACCCATTGTCCTGACAAAGTGCGATTGTTAAGTGGTAGATGCAGATATTTTTAAGTGTTTGTATTTACATCACTGCCTTTTAAACTTCAGTGTTTCTCAATTCAAATGAATGTCATTTTGTTGTATATGAATTATAAGATTATATAGTCAGAAGAGTTCTTCCACTGTTTGGAAAAGACACTCCTCCCTTGATCCTTCTCTAATTTGCTAAACAGAAAAAAAACCCTACAGCTTCAGCCCCTCTTAGAGCTGGTTCATCTGAAAGACTTCCAGTTTGCTAGAGAACAAATTTGTCCCTCATACTAATATAATGCATGATTATACAATCTTAAAGGACATTTCTAAACTGCTCAGAAATAAGCACTGAACATGTCTTATTTCTGATGCTCTTACAGAACTTATTCCTAGGTGCTTTTTATGTCTCTTGCTAGTTTTAAGTAATTTTGCTCCCTTTCTAATTTTATCTCTATGAATTTGTTCTATTCTTCTGCAGAATTACTCTGAGACATGTGCCACTTCCCAGTATTCCTGCAATTGCTTTCTGGTGTAGAAGCATCTCTCAGTGTTGCTGCATTTCTCTGGCACCTGGCTAACTTAGTATTGTTGTTTGAACACTCTGTTTTCTATATTATTTAATATTAATTATACTGCAATATGTTCCTTGGATTATGTTCCATACCTGAATTTGTAGAAGCCTGTTTTTCAGAAGACCAGTTTCCTCACAATGCTTCTCTCACATCTTTCACTTATGAGAATGTTCTCTGATATTTTGTGATGACTTTCACCGCTTCACTGGTTTTCCTTCTCTGAAACAGAGCATCATCCCCACATTAACGATAGAAATCCTTCCCTGTGGTCCATTTAATTTTTTTAAAAATATTTTTATCATAAACCAGTCAAAACCATGACAACAATCATAATAAAAATGGGCAGTTCTGAATCCAAAAGCTGTTTTTCTGTAAGTTAGAAAGCAAAGCTAGCTCCTGTGCTCTCAGATGTGACAGTATGCAATACATGTAAATTCAACTAAAAACCCCACCAACTTACATATGTTTATAGAATTTAACGCAGCTAATATTCATAGATGATTTTTTGTGGAATATGCATACCTGTTGCATTCCCTATTCTTTTATGAGTCTTACATTTACAAGGATATGTCTAATGTTACAGTATAAATAATCTACAGCATGATGGTCTGTCTTGGATGGTATAATCTGTCTTAGTTTATTACTTAATCTTATACCTGAGTGATACATTCAAAATACATTAAAATATCACATAATTTGGAAGGAGGCAGAGTGTATTTCCAGTAAAAAATATAAAGTCTTACTAGGATGTTCATCTTTGTCTCCCAAAAGGACCACAATACGGTGAACACTGCTGTAAAGTCAAACGAAGAAATGAAACTTGTCAGTAATCAGAAGACCAGTGGAGCAGTCTTGCACATTTCTGGTACAGTGTAACAGAGTGAGAAATGACGATATGCACTCTACGTTTCACACCTTGAACTAAAAATAGTGGTGTTTTTCTGAAAAGTATAAAACATCCTTTGTAATTACTTTATTACATGTCCTGACCTTTTCTGGAGAGTAGAACATTTTCCTTTTTGTTTCGTTCCCAAATTTGCTACAGAGCTTGTCCAACCAGCTCATCCAAGTGAGACTGATATTCCCCGAAGACTGAAAGTGATGATGAGAAGATCTTGCCCTTTGCTCTACACTGATTCCTTCAGAGTTATTGAGATACTCATCTTCACTGCTATGAAAAACAGCTCTATTGTGTTAGATCAAAAACATCCACTTCTCTTATTCAGAACACTGATTTGCCTAAAGACATTCTGGGGGGAAAAAAAATAGGTTCTTCTACACTTGTGTAGCTTGATTCAGAAAGTAACAAAAGTGCAGAGAATACTCTAAGTAAAACATCTAGATGTGATTTTTTTTAAATATTAATCTTCTCACTGTGAAAACTAATATGAAGTCACAATGACAATTTAGAAGGAAAAAAACAAACCAGAAATTAATAGAGGAAGGCACTAATACATGTTTCAAGAATGCTATCGATCTGTAGACAATTACAGTTTTCCACTAAGAAAGTGAAGATGCTCACCATATGGTTCTAATTTCTACCAGTTACATATTACAGTAACAATCCCAGATCAGGGGCAGAATTCAAGCATATTTAATTTATTTATCTTTTTGTTTAGTGGAAAAGATGTTGCAGAAAACACATTTCAGAAACAGTACTTTTCAGCTTCCACATTGCTTTCTGCTAGACTGATTATCAGATAAAATTATTTTCCTCAAAGAAAATTTAAAATTTAGAAGATATCTTCTGCTGAAGGATCATTTCAGAAGAAAATTCTGAACTCTTTCTTCTTATGGTTCAATTATATATTGTTACATAATTGCACATGGCCTTCCAGTTAGTGTTTGCATTTTTTGACTCTGGTTGTTGTTGCTTGTTTTGAACATCCTAAATTATCTGTAAGAATAAATTTGTAATGATCATTTAGAATTTATTGCAGGCACTTAGGCTGTGGGCCAAATAATTTCTTTCTTTTGTACAGATTGCTCTTTATAAACAAATTTTATGCATAGAGCCGTCTTTTTTTTATTTTCATTTATAGGTTTTAAGAGAAAGTAGAAAGAAAAAATGATAGCATATTTACTTCTCTCTACAAGACAAAAAAGCACCGTTCTGCACTTCCAGCACATTCAGATAACTATTTCAGATCAGTGCCTGTGTGTATAAGATACTCAAGCTCTTGATCTTCTCAGAGGAAACTGGGCCCTTGCAACAAATCATAAGCATCAACACAATTGCTGCCATTGATGGCTCTACTCATCAAGTTCAAAGAAGAGGACGGGGAAACTCCTCAAAAACTACGCAGGATAAGCCATGATATGACAGAAGAGAGAAGAGGAGAGAAGGCTTCAGGGGAGGGGAAGGGAGGGGAGGGTAAAGGAAGCACCTACGGGTGTTAAGCGTGTTGCTTCATTTGCTCTGCTGGATGCATAAATATGTAAGAGCTAAAGCAGATTCAGTGGGCAGCCTCCTCACATGAAATGCGTTTGATAATATCGCGGTTGGAGATAATGCCAATCACTAAGGCATTATCACTCTTGGAGATAATACCAGTGAGGGACCTGCCATATATATAAACAAAAAATCCAGAGGCTTCGGTATAAAAAATTTGTCTTTTATCAAGCTACAAACTCCAGTTTGTTTTACATGTTGAACATACGTCTCTCTTTTTTCTTTTTTTTTCTTCTCCCCTCTGCTGGCAGCCTGTTCTACTGCATTCAAGACATCCGCCTTACCTTGAAAAGCTTCTCACGGTCTCATTGAGGGATTATCACCAAGAGGCCAACAAAATGCAGGCCAAAGCTGTTGACTTTGTCTCTTATTTTTCTGCTGGAACAGTGATTTAGAAAAAAAGTCAAGACCCTGCAAATGACACAGACATGTAAGGAAAAGAGAGGAAAGGAAAAGGGCAGAACATGGAAAAAAGGTCTTACTTGATGAAAGTGTTCTACTTTGTACTGTGTCTGTCCTTGCAAGAATGCCCATTCAGAGCGAAGAATTTAGTGATGGAATCGCAAGCTGAGATAGGCACAGAAAGTATTCAGTGCAAAGTATCCATGGTATGCAGTTCATTTCGGTTTGGTTTTGTTCTGGTTTTTTAAAACTTTATTATAAATATGTATCTACAGCTTCTCAAAAGGAGAAGGGAGGCTGGAATCCCACCGTTGAGAGATACATAATGAAAGGAGAAGCAGCAGCAAGAAGCATCAGCTGTAAGTTGAAAGTTGGGACATTACGCCCTGATAAAGGGAAGAATGTTTTCCATTCTGTAGGTTGTCAAACTGTAGAAGTTGTTCAGAGAGGCTGGGAAAGTTCCATCCTGGAGATTTCAAACCTTGACTGGACAGCACCCTGAGCACCTTGCTCTAAAGAGGTGGGAGGATGGACCTGTTGCACAATGCAGTGACTCTGTACATGATTTGAGTGATTTGAAAGAAACATTTATGGGGCTGAGAATTCATTTACTAAATCTGGCTTCTGTGATTTCCTTCTTTATTGTCGAGAGCTTTGGTGGTTTATGAAGTGTTTGGATTTTTCTAAATACAGAGTCTGAAATCAGTGATAGCTTAGCATAAGTACCTCACACCCCATTTTAATGCTGTATACCTTCACATGGTCCATTTGTTATTTTGGACCTCTGTGGTGTACAAGCAGGGAGATTAAGTCTTCTAACAATGTGATGGCACAGTCTTCCCAACCAGTTTGTTCAAACACTCATTTCCAATACATATAGGACCACCATACTTCTAGTGGTCAGATTTCTATCATAAACTGGAATATCCTATATAATTACCCTAATAATTATCTTAACAATCGTCACTACTGCCCACTTCAAATAAAAAGCCATACAAAAAGCATGCCAGGTGTCCTTGACAACATTACTTTAAGGGCCCAACCCTCACTTTCTTGTACGGTTTACACAACCTTTTGGATTTCTGATAGTATAGACATTCAATTTTGAGCATAGTAGTATTAAGTTTCATACAATTTATGCATGATTTGGTATCTCCTTTTAGTATCCAGAAAGATACATTCACTTGATACAATATTAATTTGAAAGTGATAAAAGTGGAGCTTTATCTTCCCATCTGTGTAATACAAAGACAAGACCAGTTTTACTTCCATCTCCCTTCTTCTATTAAAATTAAGAGTTTTACTTTCTTTTAAGTAAGGAAAAGCAAGAAATTTTTTTTTGAGAGAATATACTTTGGCGTAGGTCTTTTTCTCTTCTACAGTTTTGAGTTTTCTTAAAATTACTATTTTCACTGTTTAGTAATAGCAGTGGTGGTAGAAGTAATAGTTTTATAAAACATATCCTAAAAAATCCATTTTAATGAAGAACTGTAAAACAACAAAACAGGCAAGGAACACAATTGGGAACTTAATTGAATTTCTGTCCTTTCTTATTATACCTAGAAATTAGAACCTAAAGCAATCTACCCTTCACATTTTTTAGAATTATGTAGTAAAAAGAAATAAATCTGTGCTTTTGGGTATCACTGAAAGAAAGGGAAGGTCATTACTCATTAGCTTTGAGAACTGCTTCACTGGACTCTCAGAACAATGGCAAGATGTTTTACAAGTCTCCTTCCAAGAGTAGATTATCAGATTCACAAGTGTTAACTGTGATTTTGGAATAAAATTTTGTCCTTAGTAGAGAGCAAATAAACCTCCTTTTGATTTCAATAAACTAGAATTTCCTTCTTACATAATTCATTATGATAGTTCATTTTATCGAAAAAAAACTGAGATGTTTTTATGAGAAGTTTCTGTGGGTTTTTTTAATTATAAATATTTATTTTGACTTTTCTTCCTACTTAAGTTCAAGTGCATTAATCTTACTGAATTTTCCAGATTTTACTGATTCTAGCAGAGTAAAATACAGCATCATTGAATTTGTCCTGGTATCCTTTAGGTGTTGTGTAATTTCCTGAAATTTTGATTTAGTGTCTAAATATGAAAACTGACTCTCAAACAGATTTTTTAATCTTGAAAGTTAAGTTTTATTGGCTTAGTAATGTTTCAAGTAACAACTCATATTCAACTCAACTAATTTATCGATCAAGACACTAATTAACCAGGGGATAAATGTGTTTCTTGGTTCCTGTTCTCTCTAGTCCCCCACATTATCACAGCAAAATTACAGTGAGTCCATAATGCACAATTAGCTATTATATATTAGCTGTTATATACCTCCTCTGAAGTCTGCAGTTTGATGATTTCCACAGAATTACATAATTCCCGTCTGCTTATCTTTGAAAACATAAATACTAGTGTCTGAAAATATCGATCATATTGGTCTCTGCTGGTAACCACTTTGTTAGTAACTTCTAGCTCTTAAAAAGAATATGGAAAACAGCAGAATGTACAAATCAGTCTCGTTTACTATAAAAGGCATTTCTAGATGCACAAGCTAATAAGTTCCCAAAAGAATAAGCTAGGCTAGAAGTCATAAATTTAGCCAGACCTAAACCTGAATAGCAAAGTGCCATGGGAATTTGGTCCATTGATTAACATAACTGTATAAAACTTTAATGTTAAAAATGCCAAGCTAAAATCAGTATCTAAAAACCAGTTTCAGACTGCTGTTCATAGTTCTCGCTAGGAATCAGTGAGATATTACAGACAGGTCCAACATTTTAACTTCCAAAATTTCCAAGACAATATCTAGTTGAAGCCAGACAGTCAACTGAGTAAAGAACCCCTGGAACATACTCCCAGTTTGAAGGTCAACTGAGATAAAATTTCCTTCACTGAAGCTGTGCTTAAGTACAGACTTGCACATTAAACTGTCTAACAACAAAATGGTAAAGCTTTTGCACAATCAAATTAAAAAGAAAAAAAAATTACTAGCATAGACACGGAAATCTTAAGATATAACAACCAACCAAACCAAGTTAAAGCCTAACAAACATCTTAACTACAGTAAAAAAACCCCTCTGTTATGTCTTTCTTCTTCTCCCCAGCATGTCCCCCTTTATTTACCTGCTCTCCTGTATTTCCCCATCTGGACTGTATTAAACAGAAATCTTGAAATCTCCTCCTATTTTTTAAGTACTCTTAACATATTTAACCTGAAATGTTGATGAGATGGTTACTTGTTTTTCTTAACAACCCAGTTGCATCCTCTTTTGCAATTGTATACATTTTTTAAACTGGAAAGAAAACTTTTATTTTACCCATTCTCCATTAATTGCAACATGATATGGTTTTAACATCTAAATTATCTTCTGCTTCCATCCATCACTATAGAGCTTGAATCAGCACGCCCAAGGTGTTGCTGTTGGATTGCAATGCTGGTTGAATGCCTAATGCATTATTTCATTATTCTGGTGAGGTGATGAAGTATAAAGCTTGTACTGTGCAATGTCTCCGTATGCTTCTAGGATCAACAGCTTAAAAAAGCCAATCCAACAGTTCTATGGTTTTTTAAGGTAACATAAGGAAGTTCATGTGTTACGTTTTCTAAAATACACTCAAAAAAAAATGCCTAAAACTATTCTAGATAAATCCAGGCATACTGATTCCAGTGGCAAACTCTACATAAGGCAATAATTGAATTAGAACAACAGAAAATATGTATATATTTAAATGTTCTTTCTCCGGGAGACTTTTTAGGAACATAAACCAGTCATATAATAATTACACACTTTAGCCAAACCAGATTCAGGGCAGAGCGCAAATTTTTGGTTTCAGCAACACGTCAGTGAGTAATTACAGTTGAAAATCTCAGGAATATCAGGAATATCAGCATTATAATAACATAAAAGTTTTATTGCAAGGGTTTAATTTTAAAATAACTATTTCTAGCAAATAATCCAGTTCACCCACTACGTATTGCAATCATACTAAAATCCGGCCCCAAAGGCCTTTAAACAAATACATCCTTCCCTTGATGAAAACTGGCCTTTAAAACACTAATGCTTCAGATGATTCAGTGTAATCGAAAACGGACTCTCATTCACGTATTTTGATGGGCTGAACCTTTTACAGGCCTACCAAAAAAGAATAAATAGAGCATTATTTCAGACGGTACACTGGGAATTGTGAAAAAGATAGCTGCATGAGGACCTACACAGAAGTAAAGCCACTCCTTCCTCAAAGTTTATCTGTAAAACAGTGATGGTGATGCTCCTCAGTTCATTATCCATTTTAAGCTGATGTTAAGTACATAGAATAATTGGGTTTTGAAGAACCCAAACCAAAATCCCTTTAAGTTGGTTCAGAAATAGGCTAAAAACAAAGGAGCCAAAACCAGATTTGCATTCTAGAGAATGTTTTAGCTGGAATTGGATGTTTATCTGGGTGGTGAAGGTAGTGGAAATCTAATGTTCATAGTTTCAAGCTAAGATTTCATTTTCTATTCAGTGTCTAACAAAAAAGCAAAACCACTTCCTGAAGTGTAGGACAAACATATTCAGTTGCTGAACAACTGTTCAATACAGTAGCCAAGCAGTTGTCAGTACACATTAATTAATGCGAATCATTCAGAAGTAGCTTAGTTTAGTTATCAGTTCTTCATGTTAAAAATAGCTTTTCAGAAAATTGAAAACCATTGTTTGAAGAACACTGTAGTGGTTAGTCGAATCCCAAGCTTTGGCAAATCTTGTTTGCTTTTATTGTGTTTGCATTGAGAATAAAAATTTATTACTAGAAAAAATCCTGAAAAGCATATGAATCAGAGTCTGGTATAACATCAGCAATCGAAATTTCTTTGTCAGGGTCCCAATTAAACAACATAAAACACACCCACCCCACCCCCAACCCCTCAAAATAGCAAGCAACCTTAATAATACTTTAGATATTTAAAATATTCATCCTATCACATTTAAAAATCTAAAAGAATCACAGATAGGTGAATTAATCCTTTGTCAAGGTACATACCCATACTAAATAATGTGACATAATTTCCTGTGGTCTGGAGGAACTTTTTCTCCCAAATGTCTTCAGAAAAACTCTAGATTCCTAAGTTAAATTACGCTATAGTTTTTAAATGGTTAAATTTAGCTTATATGAAATTCTGCATTTGCTTTTTGGAGCTTTGTTTTGACATTTTTTTCCCCGTGAAAGTGTGGTGAATTTTGGACTACAGATCTATGCTAAAGAAATAACGTCTGTCTAGCCCAAACCTTTGTCTAGTCTAAAATCCCATCAGTGTTAACAGGTCATTAAGAGGGGTCAGTCTTCTGCTATGCTTTCCTACTTTCTGCCAAATAACAGATTATGAACTTCCTCTTCTAAAAGTTGGTGCCAGATCATCAATGGGAGTGCCCATTTATACTTTGAGAACAAACATTAGCAAAGAGATCCAAGATTTAGTTAACGTAGTAGGAAACAAAATCGGGGGTTATTTTTTTATTTTAAATATGCTGCTACATCTTTGCATAAGGTCTTAACTTTGTTTTAGAGTAAAAAGTTTCTTCCTTTTATCTTTTTAGTAAAAATTGTGATTATATTGTCGTTTTCATGCCACCACTCAATGACATATTCGCTAGGCTGAAAAGTTTTCTCATGCAATGATGATGTAAAGTCTGTTCATCCTATTTCCTCAGCCTGAATCTTAAAATATGGTGGTCTGATGGTATAATTATAGCTCCATATCGTATTCACAGTACAGGAATACTATGTCATACTGATGTTCTTTATTCTTCATTTCTTCTATAATCATTCTCAGAATTCTATCTTCCATTTCTGTCTCTTCTAATCAGGGAGATGATGTTTTCAGGAAAATTACCTGCAATTGCATTTTATGTCTTTCCTAAGTACATATAACTTCTTTAGAGCCTGTCGTTCTTTCTGAAAGCTTGATATTTTTTCCCACCTAGCAGTCAAAAGGCAGATTGTATTACTTCTGCATGTATCAACTTTGAATTGTGCTTAGCATTTTCTCTCTCAGATATGCTGCATTATCAAATATTATTCTTTGATTTAACTTTTCCAGAACAACTTCTGATCATCAGCAAACTTTTTATCTCCCTTTCCAAACTTCTCCAATTCAATGTGTCAAAAAGCTCTCCTCATATCATAGTTTCCTAGATAACTCTTCCGTTGTGAATGCTGCTCGTCAATGCTTACTTCCTCTTTCTTACCATTCACTAGAGTATTAATCCACAAAGGACTTTTAGAATATAAGAACATACTCTCAAGAACTCCAGTCAATTGTGAAGCATCTTTATGGTGAGGTTTTTGGTTGTTGGTTTTTTGGGTTTTTTTTTTGGTTTTGGATCTGGTTTTTGGGTTTTTTTGTAAGCACTGTGGTTTTTCTTCCCAAATAGGCAAGAACTCTATTTTATGTTCTTTTTACAAATAGTTTCTTCTAGTTCTTCCAGCACAAACATCTGACTTTTAAATCCTTGCACCCTCCCTGGACTCCTTCTAAAAAATAAACAACAAAAAAACAATCAAGAAAACACAGTCATCGGACACTTTTTAGTCCCTCTGAGTGGGAATTATTAAGAAAAAGATTACACGCTTTAATTAGAAGCTCAGCATATTGCACAGTAAACACAAGTTTTCCCATTACAAGTTGTAGTAGGCGACTTCAGGAAACATTGTAATGAGTGGACAGTGATTTCAAGTAGAATCTAGACAGAATTGAACCATATGTCTTGGCTGTAGAGAGCCGTGTGTTAATATGAATGACTACTATGTAACCTGAAAATATCCCATGATTTTTTATTTTTCATCTAATTTTTTTCAGTTAAATTTTTAGAATTTTTCTTACTTGGATAGGAAGTTTTTTTCTGAAAGAATTCTTGCTTCTAGTGACCACCCTTACCCTTGTCATATTCCTTCTGGACTTTCTCAAGTCATTGTTTGATAGGTGATATGTATTCTTCAGAGCATCCAGAACAGCGCCTTTAAGTATTCACCACTGTGCTTACACAGATTTCATTATTTTAGCTGTCTTTCTTTCAGAAAAACAAAATTCCCGTGTAGCTCTCTTTTTTATAGTTGCCTTTCCCTTTTTTCACCATGACAGCTTATTTTCTCTCTCAAAAAAAAAAGTTGTTGAAAGCCTTCTAAAAAAGAACTCTTTATCATCTGAACCCACAATATACCATATTTATCCATATATTTATTAGTTAGAGTCTTTATTGTATTTCGTGTCAATTTGTCCAGTACAAAGGTCACATTTGCTCGGCTTTTGTTCCTGATATCGTCTTAGAAACCTAATAAAGAGCAACTCTGCCCCCTTCATTTTTAAGGATTATTTCTCTTTGGGTAAGTATTCAATTTAGTGTTCAAAAGGCAATAAATCCATCCCATCTATTGCTGTTGGCTCATACTCTAAATCTATATTTATCCTGACCACAGAACTTTTTGCTAGTTTCATTCAAACCAGAAGTACATACTTAAACTGCTCTTACTGTGCTTGTTTGCATCAACACCCAGTTAACCCAGACTGATGGACCCAAAGCTGATTCAGCATTACTACAGCCCTGCCACCTCCGTCTCAAACATACATTGACAGTGTGAGCTCACAACACTTTACCTTTCCTTGATGATCTCTGCTGGATCAAAAACCAAACATAGCTCATTGACCTCTACTAGTCTGAACCCAATCCTCTCCAAAGCTCTCAGCTACAAAATTAATTCTTCTTATTGGCCTTTGCCTGGTCTAGTCTACATGCTTACTTTTTAATTCTTTATAATAATCTCTAGTCACTTAAACCTGATGAACCTCTAGGGTTGTAGTGAAGGATATATATAAATTTATTGTATTTTCATTATTCTAGTTTGGACTACAGAGTTTACACATTTTTGACTGCTTGCTTTTAGAACATCAGACTGGTATATTTACAAAATTTTACTAAAGTATTTCTGCCATTTATAGCTCTAATCCTTGTTTCAACCTAGGCAAAACAGATCAAAAGACCTAAAGGGGTGTTTGTCACCAAAGAGCCTGGAGACAGTATGGTACCTAACTATTGTCGGTTTGTCTCTATGGAGTAACACTGTAATTTCTACTCTGATTCAGAACAAAATGAATACTGAATACTGAAACATTCCAAAGCAGAGAAAAAACATAGGGTATAGGTCATCAAAACAGGGAGGTTCTAAGGGTCCTTAATATTTTTCTAGTCCAATCTTGTACTCAAAGAAGAGACATCTCTGAATTCACATGAAGGGCTTTTGTCCATTAGTCTTGAAAACCTCCAGGGATGAAGATTCCACAGCCTCTCTAAGAAACCTGTACCAATACCTAGATATTATCAGAGTGTTAGTTGTTATTCACCCTTATATCTAGTCATAACTTTCTGTTTCAATTTGTGACTGTTGTCTCTAGTTTTCCTGCTATGCACCTCAGCACAAAGCCTACCTCAGTCTCCTTGATAATCCCCTCATAGGCACTAGCGGGCACCTATTAGCAGCTCCACCCCCTGCCACTGAAAGCGATCTATGTCTTCTCCAGCCCATGCAAATCAAACTCTCTTATCCTCTCCTCTCAGTGCAAAGGCTCCAGTTCTGGAGCATCTTGATTGATGGTTCATATCTATTGAACTTACTCAAATTTGCTCCTGCAGGACCCCAAACTAGGCACAGTATTCCAGATAGAGGGAGCACCAAGTAAAGGGGAATAACCACTTTCCTCAGTCTCCTGGCTGCAATCCCGTTGATACAGCCCAATAAGCTGTTTGTCTTCATTACTGCAAAAGAAGGTGGCTAATGATTTATTTGCAGCCTCCAGTCCATCAGACCTACCAAGTCCTTTTTGTCAGAGTTGCTGCCAAACCAGTCAGTCCCCAACCTGTACCATTGCAAGGGGTGTTGTCATTTACACCTGGCCGGTGACTAAAGCCATGAAGTCACTTTATTTCATCCAGGAGAAGAAAACAAAACGACTACCTAAGGGTGAAGGCAGGGGATAAGGGAGGGCTAAACACTCAGGGCTGCAGGCAAAAGACAAAATGGACTAGCGGAAACAAAACCAATTTAATTCAAAACAACAAAACCACCACCAAAACCACCAAGGGTAGGACAGAAAGAGAGAAGAACAAGATCTTAAATACACCTTCCCTCCACCCTCTCCTTTTTCCAGGCCCAGCTTTACTACCCCTCCCTCACACACAGTCGGTGCTGGTGGTAGGGTCAGGAACACAAGATGGGAGGGGCAGTCAGTTTTAACCCTCTGCATGAGGTCCCAGCTGCTTGCTCCATAGAAAACACTCCTCACGGGTTTCCTCCAGCCACATGGCATCCCCCCTCCCACCGCCAAGAAGCAGTCTGGCATGAAAGTCTCCAGTTCACTTGGAAGGTCTGCAGGCAGGTCAAGTCTTCAAGCATTGAACTGAGCTGGTGCTGTAACCCAAAGTGACTGCACTTTTCAGGAGGTTCTGTCTGTTTCTCTGCTGGGCCCTTTGCAGCCCCTCCGCTCCTCCATTGGACCTCTCTCTCTCTCTCTCTCTGGCCCATCCACCTCTCCCACCAGTGCTTGATGAGTAACTTCCCACAGAACACCCAAGTTGACGGCACTTTTCAGGAGGTTCTGTCTGTTTCTCTGCTGGGCCCTTTGCAGCCCCTCCGCTCCTCCATTGGACCTCTCTCTCTCTCTCTCTCTGGCCCATCCACCTCTCCCACCAGTGCTTGATGAGTAACTTCCCACAGAACAAGGGAGACAGCTGCTTGCTCCATAGAAAACACTCCTCACGGGTTTCCTCCAGCCACATGGCATCCCCCCTCCCACCGCCAAGAAGCAGTCTGGCATGAAAGTCTCCAGTTCACTTGGAAGGTCTGCAGGCAGGTCAAGTCTTCAAGCATTGAACTGAGCTGGTGCTGTAACCCAAAGTGACTGCACTTTTCAGGAGGTTCTGTCTGTTTCTCTGCTGGGCCCTTTGCAGCCCCTCCGCTCCTCCATTGGACCTCTCTCTCTCTCTCTCTCTGGCCCATCCACCTCTCCCACCAGTGCTTGATGAGTAACTTCCCACAGAACAAGGGAGATGTCCTGGCATGTATCCTGCAAGCTTCTCCTGAATACCTTGGCAATTGTGTGTATGGTTCTTCCTCTTCCGTCCTACCCCTTCCAAAACAAAAGAGCCACCAGAAAACAAAAGGCATTTCTCCCCTTGAATAGACTTATTCGCAGAGGTCTGATTGGCGCAGCCTAGACCAGAGGCAGGGGTGAGATTGGAGCTGGGGGGCACATTCTATAATGTTTCTTACCGGAACCACACTATCAGCCTCATCCCCAGCTACCAAAACGTGCCAAAACAAAGGCAGCAGCCTCCTTCCCCTGCTGCCAAATCCAAGTCAAATCCTAAACTACAACAGGGGGTTAATCCGTTCAAGTGAAGCACTTGACAGTTTTTCTTTCTGTTTCATGAGGTTCCTGCTGGTCCTTTCTTTTAATCTGTTTGTGTCCCTCTGGACGGCAGCCATGCCCTCAACTATAACACGTTTCATCTACATCCGATATTTCAGAGAGGAATACTTTTGACCTAAAGAGGTAACATGAACCTCACCACCCACATTACCCAACTAGCTCGTTCTCGTCGTAATTGGGATTATTTCTGTAGGTGAGAGTTTCTCATGGAATTTCCACAATCTAGGATGGGAGTAGTTGTTAATACTGCTGTTCCGTATGACATGCTGGTGGCCGTTTCAAAAAGTACTTTAAAATCTGGTCTTAAAACCAGATATAATTGCATCTCAGATTTTCTAACAGTGGACTGACACCTATGGTAAATCATATGATGGGTTTATAAGTCATGTATTTCTAGAAATCATTTCACTGATTTATGTTATGAATATGAACTATAATGTTACTGATTTATACATTGTTTGATGGTTTCCATAAATCATACAACCCCTTTGTGAGAAGTATTGGATGTGATTAATAATGGTGCTACGTTTCTTCCAGAGATGATGCAATTGTCTTTTGGTTTATGTGATGGATATTAAATGATGATATGTTTTATTATTACTTAATATGTTTACCTCTTCTTAAGTCATTACACTATTCTGTTTTAACCCAGAGCTTTATTCCACCAAGCTTTTTTTTTTTTTTTTGGTGTCATTTCCCAAGCTAGCTGTTCTCACATCTCTGATTTGTAACTAACATATTTTGCTTACTCCAAACCCTAGAAATAAGCAGAGAAAAGGCGTTGCAGAGACAACTTAAATAAACATTGCTTAATAAGAGTCAAGGAATCTTAATATTTTATCATTTTTTTCCTGAATTTAGTATCAAGTCGTATTACATTTTACCATATCGTCTACTCTGAGTATGTGTCAACCGTACATTGCACATGTTAGTTTTCATTCTTTTAATAGTTTCACTGCTTCCTCTCTTTTTCTCTTTCCATTTGTTTATTTTATTTCATTTTTTACCTCCGGGCATTTTGAAGGAAACCTGACCTTGTTGCTTGCCTGGATAGCAGTCAATTACTGTCCAGTCAGCTGAAGCTGGTCTAGATTCCTTCTTCTGTTGAGCAATTTATTAAATAGTAGGTCGCTGTCTTGGTGATCAAAATGTATTCTGTTATATCAGTATTACATTTTAATGATTTTAACAGTATGAAAAGTGCTTAAAGTACTTATTTCCATTCCTTACCAATCGTTCATTTTAATTTATCCAGAGTTTTGAGCATGTATGAAGGTCATATAGATACTTGCAATGATTTCTTGTTTATTATTAAAGGAAAATTTTGAACACTCAAACACAGTGATATAAGATTTTTAAGCAAAATAGACAAACTTGGAAATGTTTACATGCTATGAACTTTGAATGTTCTATTAATCTGAGTTGTTCCATTGAGCAAATCAACCTCTAAATACTTACGTATTTTAGGATTCAGTGTAAGATTTGTAATTTGTTGAAACTGAAACAATTTTGGACTTTTTAAAGAAAATATTCAAGTGCATTTATGTAGAGCTGATGGTGTCTTCGCTCACGTTATCCTTGGTTTTGCTTGAACTCAATGCCAACAAGCATGACACCTAGGCAAATGTTTAAAAAGCAAACATCATCTGTAAGTAAATGAACCTACCGATACAGAATTGTAGGTTTTTTCCAAAATCTTATAGGGTTCTTTTGTGTTGTTTTGAAATATAAAGATAGTGATGAATACTTCAGCTTAATCCTTAACTTTACTGTACTTTTACAAACTTTTAAGAGTGTGTAAGCACAAAAATAGTTCTGTTAATAAAAAGGTAAAACATTTAAAATATAACCTGTACAACTCCACAAAAATATTCCTTGTAAATATAAAATAAAGTTTTATGCTAACCACACTGTTCATATCTTTTAAAAGTTTCTGATTTATAGAGAATTACTAACTTTTTGCACCAGTGTAAAGGCGAAGTCTGTGTTGAAGTCTACAATAATTGTTCTCCAGCTCTAGGAGTATAAATAAGTAATATCATGGCTATTTTAACAATGAAAAAGTATAAAAAATTATATTTCCTAACATACCTTACCTTCTTACATAAACATTAAAACAATGGCTTAGATTAAACAAATACTGTTTGTATGCATTTTTGAATCTGTTTAAGTATCCACCCACAACCTAATATTTTATAACTGAAAATTCAGAGTTATATGATGTTCATGAACAGGAGGACTAATATGGGGCCTTCCTTAGCTGGTCCACTCACCGGTTGTGTCAGGAAGTTATCTTCCATATGCTCAAGGAACTTCCTAAATTTTTCTCTCTGCTGTTTTGTATTTCCAGCAGTATTTTGTTTTCAGGTAAGAACAAACGGCAGTGATAGTGATACTCCTTCCAGGTGTTTATAGAATATTTCATCTGCCTTTTGATCCCTCTTGGGCAGTCTATAACAGACTCCCACTGTGATACGTGTCTTGTTTGCCTTCCCCCTGATTCTTACCCATAAATGACCAACCCTATCGTCACCATCATTAAGCTCAAGACAATCAAAATGCTCTCTAACATACAGGGCCACTCTCCTTGCTCTCCTTCCCAGCCTATCCCTTCTGAAGAGTTGATACCCATCCAAATAGCACACCAGCTGTGCAAATCACAGCACCGTGTTTCTGTGGTGGCAAATGTATCACAGTTTTCCTGCTGCACAATGGCTTCCAGCTCCTCCTGGTTGTTGCCCATGCTGTGCGCGTTGTTGTAGATGCACTTCAGCTGGACTACTGATACCCTCGCCTTTTTGCAGGGAGAAGACCTAATTCCTGCCTGACCATTCCATGATTTCTAGCCCATCAACATGCTTTGTGTCTTCGCTATCACCTGGCACTCCGTCCCCTACCTTGACTGGGAAGTCAGATTGAAGGACGTCACTAGCACACTGTCCACAAACATTGATGTGCCACCCCCAAGCTTATCTGCAGTGAGCCTGGTTTTATCCTTTTCCCCCTTCAAATCTAGCTTAAGGCTCTTTCAATGACCCCTTCAAACTTGTGTGTAAAAATCCATTTTCCCCTTTGAGAAAATGAAGGTGTACCCCATCTGTCGCCAGCAGGCCTGGTGTTGTGTAAACCAACCCGTGATCAAAAAATGCAAAGTGCTGCCAGTGACACCATGCTGGGAGTCAGGTACTGATCTGATGGGACTTCCTGCTTCTTCCTCATTATTGCCTGCAACTGAAGGAATAGAGGAGAACACTACCTGTACTCTTGATTCCTTAACCAGTCGTCCTAAGGCCCTGAAGCTTTTCTTCATTGCCCTGAGATTTCTTGCTGCAACTTCATCTCTGCCTACCTGAAAAATCATTACTGGATAGTTACCCGAGGGACGTACCAGGGTAGGTACCTTTTCCACAGCTAGGCATCACACTCCAGTCATCTTCCTGTCTGGACAAATAGGGAACTTAGATTATAAAACAAATTGTGGACTTCAGCTGGCTGACCTCTCTGGGCCAGTTCCATACCAACTGAATTAATATATGTCAGAAATGGTTGCAGATTCAGGCTCTTTGAAAACGTCAGAGTTTAAAAATTGTGGGTTTTATATTCTTGATGGTTAAAAGACTATAATGAGATTTTGTCACGCAGCACCGAGGCAGAAATGTAAACAGATTTTTAATAAAAGGGTATCTCCTCTTTGAGTTGCTTAATTTCATCTGTCATTACTTGTAAGATTCAATGCAAATTTGGAATGGCCGATTCCAGAGTTTGACGTGGCTTGAAGGCATGTCTTTATAGAATCATAAAATCATAGAATCATGTAGTGGTTTCTGTTAGAAAGGACCTTTAAAGATCATCTAGACCAACCCTCTGCCATGGGCAGGGACACCTTCCACTACATCAGGTTGCACAAAGCCCCATCCAGCTTGTAACCAACACAGACAGCAAGTGTTTAACTGGATCAGGCTGATGCACTATTGTGCGATTATGCCCTACGGAGTGTGAAGGTAGGTTTGAAGAGCATACAATAAAACTTCCTGTTTTGACTTTTTCATTAAACAAAATCGGTTTCTAGAAATATAGGAAAGGCTCAAAGAGAATTAATATGGATTAAACAGTGAAGTGCTCAAAAAAATAAAAATACTGCTGGCACATAAGGTATATTATTTTATATGTCAATGTAGCTTATGAAAACCCCAGATTAATTTAATGGGATAAATATATAAACTTTAAATGGTATGAAATTAATAACATTTCATAGGTATTACTTTGGCATACATGTATAGTTTTACAGACATTATTGATAAACCTTTTTAACTCTGAAAAATCTTTCATGTTGTTTAGTTAGAGAATTATTATTGATGTGACATCAAATAGCTCCAGCTCTGATATAGGCCATCCTTACTTACAGCGCCATGAATATAGGAAAAAAAAAATAAAAGGTACCATAACTGAAATATTTTCTGAAGAAAAACACATAAAGGTAAGATTAGGGTATGAGATGATCTGCTGGAAAACAGACATGCTTTCTTTTCTTCTTGCATTTGGTTGCGAGGATTATGGTAAAGAGAGTTATATTCACAGGAAAGCGAAACACTGTTTTCTTTTATATCCCATGGGATGATTGGAAATACTAACTTTTTTTCAAGCTTCTGTTTTTAGGGAGTTTTTTGTTTATTTTTTAAGGATAAAAGAAATCTCATTCAATTGCAATCAATGGCCGTATCTGAAATATTTCTGGGTTGTGTAAAAATTTGCGGACAAATATTTTTACCTTTATAAATGCTATTACTTTCTGCCAATGTACAAAACAAAATCAAAGTACCCCTTCAGCTGGATTACAGCCGAAGTTCCCAGCCTCTTTTCATCACAGTGAATGCAAGTCACTGTGGATTACAGGATATTTGGAATTTTTTTAAGAGGGGTGCTTTAGCATCTTTTGCAGATTTTTTACATGCTGCTACATCATTCTTAAACTCATTTGTGTGTGTGTGTGTGTGTGTTTGCTTTTCCAGACATAAAGCTTCTTTGCTAGGCTTGTAAACAATTAAAACATTCAGATTACATGAAAACAACAAGTGGAGAAGTATTTCCAATAGGAAGAGAGGAGACATTCATTCCTGCCAACCTAAGAAGCCATCCTATGAGAGGCAAGGTGGATCCGTTATATGCAGACCACAGCTGCTTATCACTAAGCACAAGTATAATACAATTGCTGCGAAGCCTCAAGGTGAAGTTGATACTTTGAACTTCTAACCTGATTTTCAGCATAATAAATTTCGTCAGTCTTTAAGGCAGAGAGAAAGTTACCAGGACGCTGATATGTGTTCATTTAAGTCCTTCATTACATTGGAATTTCAGATCAGTAAGATTCATTCTTAATGGAAATACGTGTATATTATAGATGAATAAGTGGATTTTATTCTCCTTTCACTGGAATGAATGGCAAAACTTCCGTCGACCTCAGTAACAGAGCATTCATATCCGTGAGTTTGCTAGCAGCAGAACACGTCTCAAAACAATGTCTCCTTCAGGTGTCTCATCTAAAAAAACAATAAAACATAAGAGCAAAATAAATATCATTTTCAGGACATGTGGGTGATTTCTATTGCCTGAAGATAACATTTTTTAAAACGCATAGTTTTCAAAGATTCCTTCCTCCATTCTTTGAAACTGATGTTTTAAGGCATCTTCAAGTGGACACCCCACACTTGGGTTAACTAAACATGGCGGCCCCATCTGGTATTAGTCAGAACATTCAGTTGTCAATGAAACTACAAGACGTGAAGTTGTCTGTTACTGAACCACATGCATTTTCTTTGGCATGATTGACTTAAGATGTGCTCAGACATTAGCCTTGATACTGAAACCACTTTTGCACATATTTACTTTTGAGTTTTTAGGGTGTACTAAAGAATTGTGCAGCCCAGCTCACAATGCATTAAAGTTACATGTATAATAAGCTTAAAGTGGAGAAATATATAATCAGAAAATTCTTTATATAAGAAGTTAAAATCAAACCAGAAAGTTTCAATGTCAAGCATATGAACTAAAATCAGTGGCATGCAGCTGGCTACATTATGTTTTGCATGAGCTGAATGCAAATGGAGAAAAAAGGAACCAAGGTAATAAAATAACTCAGGGAAAATAATCCGGTCAGAAAACATTTAATGAGAATCCAAGACTTTTTAGCCAGGCTAGGATATGCTCATGTCTTCAATCTAATGAAAAAGGAATTATTAATTCATCTATAGCATTAAACATAATACAATAAATCTGATATAGTTGACTCCCATTCTGACTGTTGTCAGAATCACTGTTTGTGAAATATATGACCCTAAAAGCTTGCAGAATTTTTGAAGATTGAACTTTCTTTTAGTTGGCAGTCCCAAAAAATACAGATGTTTACATAATTACATTTGCCAGAAAATAAAAACATTTTGCTTTAATTGTTGCCTCTCGGAGATGCATGAGGAAATAACTGGTTTAAATCAATAGCATTGCAGTCATGTTTGCTAAAACTGGTTTTTTGTTCTCCAAGAACCAATCCTTTAGGTAATGCGTTCTGAAAAGAATAGATTCAGTATTCTATGCGTAAAAATTTATAAGCTCTTTCAGGTAAGATAAAAAGTGAGACCCAGGATGAGGAGAAAAGATGTCTTCCTCCGATTGCTTCTCTGTGCCAGTGACTGGGGTAGACAGCTTTAGGCTTGATCTCTTCATATTGTGGGAGAGCTGAGCTATTGTGAAAGTGAAAACAAGCATCTGGCAGTGACAGATGAGCACTGTCATACCTTGTTGCAGCAGTTTAAGATGTTATGAATCCCAAGATTCTGCCCTGCCTTTCTGACACGAGTCAGTGTCCTTGCAGTCCAGTTAGAAGAAAGGAGCAAGTGTCATCTGGTCCCTGTGTCCAGCGTGTTAGATCATGTGTACTCTCCCTTGGCAGCTAAACCTGGAAGGAAGTCAGCATCTTCACTGCTGGGTCCATGTCCATTTTTATTGACTGCTGCAGGGAAATAGTAACAAAGCACCACCTGAAATGTTTGTAACAGAAATTGTTTGTGAAAATCTTTGTCATAGTGCAACTAGGGAATGGAACCACAGAGGAAAAGAGTAACAAAGCACCACCTGAAATGTTTGTAACAGAAATTGTTTGTGAAAATCTTTGTCATAGTGCAACTAGGGAATGGAACCACAGAACTTAGATCTTTGAGAGGTATAGCATGTTTTTTATTCAGACAGGCACAATGATTTCAATTATCTGTAGAGTTATTTCTGAGTCTTCACATAACATGAAAGGTTTTTCTCTTCCAGAAATGGTTACTTTACTCCATGTGTCAGTAACCTATTCAGGTTAAAAACCAATGCCTCATCAGTCTAGTACTAAGAGTTTCAAAATCTTCCTACATACTTTCTTGCAATATACACAAATAGAGTGATTCTCTTTTTGTTAATTGTAAAATATGTCTGCAGATACTTCCAAGAACGTGTAATTTCTTTTGTGACAATACAATTAGTTTATTTTGAATGGTAGAGGGATAAAAGTCAAGTTTCTAATAGCAAAGTGTTCTTGCAGAGAGGTGGGTTTCAGGGAGTCTTCACTACTTCTCTATTATTAAATTAAAGCATTTTCTGCTGTGTTTAAACCCATTTAGGTAATTAGAAATTAAAACTGAGTAAAAGGTGTAGATTTAAAACCCAAACAAAACCAAACAAAAAACCCCCTGCAACTTGAAATCACACTCAATTAAATTCAGATTGTATAGTACTTTCATCCTGAAAGAGTACTGAACAACAACCTTCAGCTAGTTGAAATTTTCCTAGCAGAAATGAAGTTTTGTTGAAAAATGCAAAATTCTGAAGACCTAAATATTTTGCTTAAAAGAAAATATCTCAGTTTCACCGACTTTTGCTGAACAGCAGTCAGCAGATAAAGACCTGAAGTCCTGGTGGGCTGTCACCTGCCACTCTGATTATCTGGTCAGTTGGCAAGGCAGCGACTGGAGGGCCCTGGAAGCACAGGTCGGTCAGTCAGGAAGGCTCATCAACGGAAGCACTTGCGCCATTCCACACACTTGACCCACTCATTTGCAGCAAATTTGGGCCATCTCTTACTCCTTCTTTTCTAGGTGCTCTTTTATTGTTTTAGTGGCATTCTATTAGTTTGGTTTCTAGTAAGTATGTATCAGGGGAATGTAAAAGTCTTCCAGAATACATCTGGGAGTTCTCCCCTCCCTTCTCCTCTACTCTCCTCACACAGCTATGGTGCATTTTAAAATAATTACCTCTCACTGCTAGGGAGAGGAAATACCATATTGCTTTTCAGTTCAAACACATTCAATTCAGAGTTTCAATCTGCTGTTTTGTGATGTTCAGATACGGTGTTGCATCTTTAGGGCAGATATTTTGGTGAGAAGCCTTTCATTTATCTCTTTCCAAAGACACAACCATAAGCCAATTTTCCTTCTGTCTACTTTCATTAAATTACATTATTTGAAAACAGCACCAACAAAGCACCTAAACATCCTGCCTTCTTTTAGAGAATTAGTATTTTTCCTTTGATGTGGCTCAAAGTGGGAAACCACTTTAATGCAAGACTCAGACAATTTATACTATTGCCTTGACATCAGCTGCACAAAACTGCTTTGTACTGGCCTTTCTGGCCAGACGTTAGCTTGGCATGTTTCACAAAAGAGAAGGAGGGGCAGATACAACTTCAGCAAGATTATGTCCTGAAATCTGATACCATAAAACAATTTTTCAGGTCATAATTAGTTGAGTTCTGTCTGATGTGATTTAAAACAGGACAAGAAGAAAACCTTGACCTCTATCTTTGTTGTTTATTAACAGAAGAATGATTAAAGACAGGGATGGAATCCTAAGGGCTTGACAGACCCATCACTCCTGCCAAAAGGTCTTTACACCACCTGATCTATCCTATGGACAGCCAGGATGCTACGGCAGGGACTAAAGCTCAGCTTCAGAAGCAGAAAACTTTCTT
>NW_010398124.1:21173-22781 GCF_000710305.1 Buceros rhinoceros silvestris | reverse complement strand
TCCATGTATTCCTGCACAGAACAACCCTATTGCAAGTGGAAGACAAAACCTGATGCAAAAGCTGGGTTTTAGACCAAACAATAATTATCAACACCTGTCTCATGTCCTAGATCATAGTAGCTTATAGATCTCAATGCAAATGCTTTCTGTCACAATGTATTTTGGGCATTTTGCAACTTGTCATATCTAAAGGCAGTTCTGACCAATAAAATGAAGGCAGGCATAGCTACAGAAAATTGAATACCTATATATAGTACTTACAGCACTTTCTATTGCAGTCATTCTTCTCCAGAAGCCAGTTAAATTCTTCACGAGTAGAAACGCTCAATGTCTAAGTAAGTATATTAGAAAGGAATAATAAGTGAGCTGCATCACTGTGTTAGGAAGCAGTTAGAAAAAAAAGAGTTTACTTTGGGTGGCAACACTCACTATTTCTTCCTCATTTTCCGGCTTTCAGAGAAGAAATTGGCTTTTATGTAAGTCAGTTTTCAATAGCTGCATGTTTCTCACCCAATGGCTAGTGAGGTTGATAAAGTTCCGGGACTTCTTCTCACGTGTCCTTTTCCCAAACCCTGCCTGGAAGATGGTGCATAGGGCATGGTCTCCTGATCTCTGATTGCGGACCACATTTGTCTGAGCAAATAGCATAGTGATGAAGCCCCCTTTCAAACTCCTGGCATGGCTTTGCAACACAAGGACAAAGTCCAGCAGTTCATACCAAAATCCGCTCTGATTAGGAAGCTTGATTATATTTGCCGGTATTTCTGTGCACATATTCTCTGCTAATATTTGGCTCTTATTTCAAAAGGAAAGAGAAGAAAGAACACTGTTAGCTCTAGGGTGCTTGTAGCTATAAAACAAATAACCTTTCTTCAAAGTCTGTAATAGTTTCCACAATAAACAGTAACTAAATATTTCACTATCCTTGAAGTCTTATTGTTCCATTTATAAGAAGCCTTGGGTGTTATGTCTCTCTCAAAAAAAAAAAAAACCAAGATGCAGGAGTTACATTTTTTTGTAACTTCTGGCAATCAAACAAACCAGTATAAGAAATAGAAAATACATTTCAGTTAGCCATTCTTTAATATACAATCAGGACTAACAGAGTAATATTTTGTATTTAACTTAGTATTATCCTTGATGTACAATTCAAAGGTTCAAATTTTATACCTAGTCATCAAATAATTAGAACAGTATTCCAATTAAAATCTTTTCTTTAATGTGTAAACAACCCTATTTGTAAACAGAAAGCATGTGTATGTGGGAGTATCTTTACAAATGTATAAACCAGTATTTGTAATCAAGTACAAAACTGCTTTCAGAGATGCTTGGTTAAGAATGTTTGAATGCGAACAGGGATGAGCAGACAGGCAGAAAACCACGCTTTTACCTAGCTTAAAATCAGCCCACAAAGGTCTGGATGCTAAAGATAAATTATTTATTTTTGTAACTGTATTTAAATATGTATCTCATTAAAACACATATCTGATCTAAATAAAGTGAAACAAATGATGTAAACAAAATTTAGAACAAGTTTTAGAACAGAGTTAAGCATACGGACAGCTCAAAGCCTTCTCTAGTTCCACACCCCACTCACCCCCCACACTC
>NW_010398124.1:20566-20961 GCF_000710305.1 Buceros rhinoceros silvestris | reverse complement strand
CACATATTACTATCAATGCCCAGAACGGAGTGTGTCCTGAAAGCAACTGAAAAGATTTCTTGTTTTGGTAACTAATTACGCTGTGAATAATTCTCTACAGGAAGTCTAAAGCCCAATAATAGGAGTAACTTTAATGAAATCACACCCAGTGACTTCCCCTGCTGCGAGCTCCACTGAAAGGCCTTGCCAAGCCAGGAGATAGATTGGATTTCCAGTGCTGTTGCAAAAACAATCAGTTCCAAGGCTTCAGTGTGCCAGAAGAGCTGAAATACTAAACAGGCATGTGCAAATCTTAATTACATAAATCTAATGATCCTGTCAAATTATAGGATTCTCTATAACATGAAGAATTTTTAATAAATAAACGAAAGTGGAAGTGCGTGCTGAAAGAGAAC
>NW_010398124.1:13149-20426 GCF_000710305.1 Buceros rhinoceros silvestris | reverse complement strand
TCCCTACATTCTGTTTACTGAAGAGTAGTTACAATCCAATTGTGAACATATCTACTGGACAGTATTTACTTCCTGGAAATCCTGGAATTATAAAATGAATTATCAGTGCTCGCTGGCAGACGCTCAGTTGGCCTCGTTCATCCATATTTTCACTGTCATTTCATATTACTCCGCTTTTGCTATGTGTTCTTTACCTCAATTTATTTTCGTCATGCTAACATCACTATTTTCAATTATGCATGCAAATCCTTTTGTAAGGATATATACCACAAAACACTTCCATACGTCTCTCCATATTAAACAGTTCTCGCCTTCCTTTCATAAACAAATTAAACTCTTTCTTGGAATGACCATAACTTGAAGCAGATCTGGTGACCGTAAATGACTAAAACCAAGGCCAAGCCATTGCTGGAGCAGCCTGATCTCCCAGCTGGTGTGAACTGGTATAGTTCCATTCAACTGAAAGGATGCATATTAGCCCAGCTTCATTGATTTTGCTGAAATTATGCCATTAACATCAAGCCAAATGAGAATATGCTATGACTTGAGAGTCTTTCTTGTTCTTTCTTATTGAAGCTATTGCGTTTGCTACTTTGTATGAAAGTGTTTTTTAAACTCTTCCATTTCTATAAGTTTTATTATATACATATTCATATATTTTCTTCACGTTTAGGGTCATTGTAATTTCTAAATGGCTTATTTTTGTCATCTTATGTTCAGATATGATAGCTATCACACTGAACAAAATATCTTTACTGAAAACTTTCAAAAACTTAAAGGAAAACTCTTTCTTTTTTTAAGAAGAGAATAAGGAAATAACAACAAAAGTGAACCAAAACCCCAAATGACAATAAAAAAACCTGCAAGTTAACGAAGGCAAAGAGCAAAAGATCCTTGCAAGGTCAACATGGATGTGCAGATTCAGATTATCGGAGTGACCTCCTCTTCAACCTATTTCTGATTCTAATCAGGTCGGACATGCACTACATATCTTTCTAGTTCTGCCTAGGTCTAAGATGAGTCTGTGAAAAGTCCATAGAATAAACACAGACAAGCCATGAGGAAATACAACTGGAGGATAAAACTACTAGATAAAACTACTATAAAACTACTAGATAATCCTACTGGAAATACACTCTGACTTCTACATATTCTATCTGTATTTAGATGGATTTGGGTTTCACTCAGAAAAAAACCATAGAAATCACTACAGCAAAGTGTATGTTCTCCACACTGATCTGTAAAAGTGCAGCTTTGAGCTGTGCCTTACTCTAATATTTTATCTACCACCATTTAACCAAAGATGCCCACATTCAGATGACAGAAAAGTACAACAATATTAATCTATGAGGTAATATGTCTTACTAAATTGTGACAGGTCCTAAGAAGACACTTTTTTGTTTCCATAACGGACTTTTTTCCATAAACTGACTTTTTTAAAAAAGAAAGAGAGTAAGGAATGTGGGATTTATCCAGGTCCACAGATTTCTTGACTACAGACATTCTCCATCTCTTGCTAGAGGGCAAAATTACACATATCGTGATGGAAGACGTTATGATAAATTAAGAAATGCCTTTCCACTCACTTTTTCATCTCTGAACCTTCTTGTGATGCAATGGTAGATAGAAATATGTGGTATATTGTTATTTCCATTACACCATAAAATGTCCTTCAGTCAGTGTAGCTTATGCAGATTCTTGATGTATTTCTGATGGTGAAACAGAGATAACTTAAGAAATGTATCACTCTGCAACTTCAATCTTTTTATTATGGGGTATTCTTAGATTCCTTTGTTGTTTACATAACCGACTTGAGATTGATAAAGACTTTTGATTTTCCATTTTTATCAACTGAATTTGTTTTCTGAAGGACATCATAAATCTTAAGAGAAACATATCTGAATCCTCGTTTGTGACAAATTTCTATAGGATTCTTCAGCTTACAGACATTTTTTAATTTTATTCAACTGTTCACGTAAATTATTTGCTACTTCCTGGACATTCCACCTTTACTTACAGAAAGCATTTATTACTGGGTAAGTACAACAATGAAACAAGAAGAAATTACAATTAGTGAAGACACTCAGAGGCCATTTAATTAACACTGAGTGCAAAGGGGGCACATTGGCAATAATTTGTGAGCTACAGTTGGCTTTGGATTGATTATTGATTATATATATTCTGTCATTTCTTTGAAACCTGTATAATACATGTTTAGATAATAGCAAGGCTGTCAGTATTAAGAAGGAAATATACCAATGATTACTCCAGATGACATATTTTTCTGTAGCATTTGTCTGTTAAATAAGTTGGGATGTGAAGAAATTATGTCTGTTAGCATCTCTCTAGCTAATGCTTGCAGGCTCTGTTCAGTTCCCATTTTACTAAGAAAAAAAATCAGAAGGATTGACATGGATGAAAAAGGTCAAAAGCAATCAGACCTTGCCATATGCAGCCAAAGAAAGATCATACATCTGGACCGTGCTATGGCTTTAGACTTTCAGTTTGGTTTAATATGAAATAGCACGAACATACAAAGCAGAAAGGAAAAGACTCCCTGATCCGTGCATTGCAGCTCCCCAAGAGAAAACTGCATATATCTTGCTTTAGTAAGCTTCCTGAGAGAGACTCTTGAGTAAGTTCCTGCTGCCTGAGATACAACACAAAGGTAGAAATTAATGAGATCAGTCCCAGAGCAGCTAAAGGCTAAAGGTCTGTTATTTGATGAACATGTACCTAAAACATCAGCAATGGTAATGAGGTCCGTAGATGAACCTGGGTGACATTCAGAGTAGCTTGCTGCAAGCTGAGCCTACGTCTGAAGAAGATCTTGAATAGCTAACAGAGGATAACTCTATTCCTTTTGTTTTTAGTTTGTATGAAAGAAAACACAGGCTTTGTCGCAGTTTGAAATTAGAAGGCTGGAGTCTCCAAAAGGGATTTTTTTTCTTTTGTGACTTTTTGTAGCCTCGGGGAGCATGTGAGCACCAGAGGGCTACCCAAAGGAGTTTAAGTGGTTCATTTGGGCATGTTCAGGCTTGTTTAGGAAAAAAACCTACAAGTGAATCACAGGTTTTAAATAAAAGGGGCGGAACAGAACTGGTTTAATACTTAACACAATTAAAATCCGAAATCAATCAATGAAAGTCAAACAGGACTGATGATAAAGAGAGGGATAAAAAAGCAAGTGAAACAGGTTTTAAATTAAAGGAGTGGAACAGAATTGGTTTAATGCTTAATGCAATTGAAACCCAAAATCAATCACTTAAACAGGACCGATTGAAAAGGAGAGAGAGAGATAAGAGAGAGAGATTAATAAATACATAAATAGGTATATACAGATACATTCCCTGCCCTCATGTTGAATCCACATCCCCGCTTAAACAAGCAAAGACCTGGCCTTGCCCCATGGCTGAAGACCGAGGTGGGGTGAGGGGGTTGGGGTGGTGAGTCACCACGTTTTTAACCTCCAAGGATCCAGTCCAGAAACAAACTGTCCAGGCAAACATTCGCTAAACAGTCTTTCCCTCTCACACCTCGTAGAAGACAGCATCGTACCTCCTGTTCCACTTTTTTTCCATAGGCAGGGATGTTCATGCATCCCTTGGGTGACAATCCAGCTCTGCATCGGCTCTGGCAGGACAGTTTCATCACCAAGTTTACAGAGACAGTCCTTCTCTTGGCTCTCAGTGGTGGATCTCTTGATGTGGGGGTGGGGACACCTTGCGTGATCCTTTCCACCCTCTCAAGGAAACGGGAAAGTACTTGTGAAAGACTCTTTTTACTGCTGCTGGAGGAAAATGGCATCTGTTCTCTGATAGAAATCTCTCTCTGTGTCCTGCAATAAACTCAAATTGGCATGCCGGGGGAGCGTCAAAAAACTCCGCTTTTTATATGCTTTGTTGCTGAGATGCTTGATTGATATGCCTCAGCTCCCAATAAGAGGGAGGTGTGAGAGGGCTGAGAGGGCTGGAGTGTTTTCCCCACAAAAGTGATGAGAAAGTTTTCCCGTGCTTAGGAGGAAAGGAAAGAGGAGACCAGGGTCTCAGCCCTGCCAGCACCATCTTAACCCATTATATCATCCACCCCCTGCCTCTGCAAATAAGCTATAAAAAGGGTACATAAGCACAACTCACCCCTCCTGTTTTCACAAGCTTGATCTTTAGTTTTCCTTGCCCATAGGCAGGGGACAGGTAAACGCCCTGAATTCAAACTAGATTCCAGGCATGCCAGTTGCTAGTGGTCCTGTAGCCCACCCAGGGAAAAGCCAAAATGATATCATCCACCCCCTGCCTCTGCAAATAAGCTATAAAAAGGGTACATAAGCACAACTCACCCCTCCTGTTTTCACAAGCTTGATCTTTAGTTTTCCTTGCCCATAGGCAGGGGACAGGTAAACGCCCTGAATTCAAACTAGATTCCAGGCATGCCAGTTGCTAGTGGTCCTGTAGCCCACCCAGGGAAAAGCCAAAATGAATTGTCACCAGTTGGCACTGAGGCAGGACCAATCGCGCAACAAGTTTTCTCTCCAATCACCTCTTCCCTGTTCCAGGAGAAAAGGGTCAAGGAGAGATAAAAAGAAAATGTAGGTGAGGCCTCAGTTAAGTTTAGGAAACTAAAACGATTTTAATAGTAAGAGAACAATATTCTATACAAACCCGATGACGATATTAACAAGTATGTATATAAGGATCAGGGGTCTGGTCCAGCGGGGCTTGAACCATGAGTAAAAGGAACAAACGCGATAGAAGCGGTGGCTGGAACACACGACGGCTGGAACACACGACGGCTGGAATAAACGACGGCTGGAACACACGACGGCTGGAACATGCGGTGGTGATGGCTGGGAAGATGGCGGCAAGGAGTGGTGCGGTGTCCCCTGAAGGCAGGAGCAGTTGTCTGGCAGCACGCAGCAGCAGCTCGAACAATAGCAGCGCTGATGGGCAATTTCCTCGCGGTCCAGAAGGAGAAGCGGGGAAGACGCACTCCCGAGGTTCCCTTCCTGCCCCCGGCTCTTAAAGAAACACCATCTGCCAAAAAGTTCCCCAGCCAGTCAGATGCAGTGATGTGCAGGGGGAGGAATGCTGTAATGGCTTGATTCTGTGTCAGTCACAATAAAGCAAGCTGTATTTCTCTCAACCCAGGACAGACTTATGGACTGCTGGAGCTGAAATAAAATAAAATGTAGCCAAGAAACTCAAAAGCAAATCGAACCTGAACTGTAAGAGTAATATCAAAGGAAAAGATGGAAGATTCCTACAAATCTGCCAGTATGCAACATATTTACAACACACTTATAGATCAGCTATGGTAGTGTTGTTCACCAGGGATAATCCATCAGGAAGAATCATTAACAACTGATTCCCTGAATTCGTAGATATAATGAACTGGTCCAAGGGTCGCAATCATGGAAGATGTGTTGTGCTTTTCATTCAGTGTCAGTTTGTGGCACTAGACTGGTCAACCCCATCTGCCTCAGCCTTATTTTTGTTCCTTGGAAACTAGAAAAAGTACTTAATATTGAGCTATTAGAAGCATACTCACCTGAATGATGTAAGTGCTGAACATCAACACTGTGATCTAAATGAAGGAATTGTGCAAAATTTGCTGTTACAGGT
Organism: Buceros rhinoceros silvestris; assembly: GCF_000710305.1. NCBI lineage: Eukaryota > Metazoa > Chordata > Aves > Bucerotiformes > Bucerotidae > Buceros > Buceros rhinoceros. The sequence goes on along the minus strand of NW_010398124.1, from coordinate 14,808 downwards.
TATAAATGAAATGTAATTCGGCTATGGAGTATTGTTCACAGATGTAAATACAAAAAGCCTAAAGAGAGAAAAAAAGTGATGGAAGTTTATACAAGGAATAAAAATAAATATGGTATATTCCTGGAGGTAACTTAGGATGATAGGTAACAGAGTGCCGCCCCTCCCTTCTCGGCAAGTTATGACACAGCTGACATCCATGACAGCTGCCTCAAGAGCTTTGAAAGAGGTTGTGCTGCTGTCAATATTAACCAGAACTATGTTGTAAATCTGACACCGTCTCCAACTGAGTTGATAGCAACATTAAACCCAGGGTAACATATTACTCACTTTCCGTAAGAGCCAACGCTGATCTCTACTTAAGCACTCCTTTAGGAGACGCAATAAAAATTCATGTAAATTGCAGCTGCTGCAAGCTGCTCTTCTCAGAAGTGTATATGAATAAGACTGTACGATACAGAATATTAAGAAAAACGTTTCGATAATAAGTTCATATTTTGTCTGTTAATTTATTTACATTTTCTTCATTTTTAGTTAGGTTCTTGGTGAATTTTTAGTCAGTTTTAAAAATACAAATAGCTTGTGTTTTATTTTTCCAAAAGAATATGTAGTTCTGTCTTTGAGAGGATCAGAATTTGCACGTTCTGCTCTGATGGGATGAAATTCTTTAACGTGTCTCAAGAACAGCTGATATCAATAGCTATAATTGAAACAGGAATTGCAGATCAACTTGTCCTTCCCTTGATAATTGGCTTCTGAGAACACAAATTTGTCTTTTCTTAGCTAATAATTACTTAGCTACATGTGTGCTTGGTTTTGGTTCCAACTTCTCTTTCTATTTCTACGTGGCACTGTCTTCATACTTGTAATTAATTCTGTGAGGCAGGTGAGAAAGTATTGTTAGATGGGGTCTCCTACAGATCAGGAAGGAAAAGGCATCTTTCTGGGTGTTCTTGGTTGTCCTTGGAGATGTAACCTTGTTAACTCTAACACTACATTATTTATTTTCCCACGACGGCAACTCAACATGTCACTGTTTATAATTCACAAAGATTGTTGGATATGAACATCATGGGGAAAGGTGTGAAAGAAGGGAATACAGAAGGAAATAATCCCAGTTATAACAACATCCACCCTTCAACTCGGGTATGGTTTTTTGCAGTGTTAATTTACTAAAATATCATCTAGATATATGTATTTTAATAGCATGAAGAGATGCAGTTACAACAGGAGTAATTACTCTTTTTGTTCTTTACAATTATGCTTGTGGAAATTATAATTAAAACAGATGTTATCATGTATAAGTAGCAAGTACATTTATTGTTCTCTTGATGACAAAAATAAGTCATCCTCTTCATGCTTTGAAATTTTCCTGTGGTCTGTTTTGTTTTTTTTTTATTATTTTATTTTAAAGGAATATCTGGAAATTAGCCAGCAAATTACAAAAACTTGTTAGGCTATGGATCTAAGCTTCCATTTTTATTCAAAAGAATGGACAGAATAAAGAGATGGGGAAAAAAATAGTCTGCTTTCTGTATACTGGATTCTTTACAGAGGACTGTATTTTTATCACAGGCACAAAGCCTCCAACATTCAAAATACATTTGTCCACCTTTCAAAACTATGTTTCATTCACAAGATTTCCTGTCAGAGATGAAGGGA
>NW_010398124.1:305-13050 GCF_000710305.1 Buceros rhinoceros silvestris | reverse complement strand
GTTTTGATTAACCTAAGCCAAGAAACATTTTTCTTGCTCTTCCATCTCTTGGAAGCAGCTTCTCTTGTGCTCTTTATTACGAAACAAAGGGCTTTGGCAGACTATCTCCTGCAGAACACAGTTTCTCTGCAGATCAGTTGGTGCCTGCGGTAGGAGCTTCTGTACCTCAGGCATATGTGTAAAAGGAGCTCTCCAGCACAACTTCGTTACGACTTGCGACACGGAAAGACAGTGATTGAGAGAACAAAAACAAAAAGCAAACAAAAAACCCCACCTGGTGTGATGATGTAGGGGTTACTACATTTGGTTTCAATGTGAATCTAACTTTCTGAAGGGTAAAGAGTACATGTCATATATTAAATCCTTTTTAATAATAATGATTTTGTAAGTTTTTCTGACTGGTTTTACATTGCAGAGTTTGCCATCGAGAAAGGTATTCTCTGTGGTACAGTAATTTTCAGTACAGAGGTGTATATGGTGAGAAAATAGATGGGATTTTTTGCTTTTAACTATGCTGATGTTTACATGCTTCCTTAAATAATCACTTCATTAAAAGCTATAGAGTTTGGGCTCATTTTTTCATGAAAAAATTTACCGTATCTGATCAAGTAATATCAAAAAAAAGATTTGACCTTAGAAGAAAATTTATCAAAACTGTGTGATCTTCTATAACTTCAGTAACTCATGTACAAAATAGATTATGTTTTTTCCTGCATTCTCATTTGAAAATCACAATTTAGTTATTTTTTTTTCTCTTTATAGCGGTAAGAAGTTAAATTATTTATTGAAACACAGATGCTTGTTTAATGTTATTTAGCTCCATGCAAAAGTTGATTGAAATAACACATCACAAACAGATGCAATGCTGATAGAGAGGAACTGGCGCTGAATCCCTATTTCAAAGTTCAGACATGAAGCTTGTAAGTCGAAGTTCTTCCTCTACAGTGCAGTACCACTTTGAAAATATTTTGTCATTGTCTTTGTCTTTTGAAATTTTTAGCTTCTTAGTTTAGTTTATTTCTGTGGGTGGAGTTTTTTTGGTTTTCAGCTGGCTTCCCAGAGCTTTTATGATGAACTCTTCCTATTTCTGTTAGAATGGTGAATGAATGAGGCTGCTCACAGGTTCATCAGGTTGCCTCCATGTAAGCCTAGTGTCCAAAGTCATGGTTCGGTTTTCACTTACCTTCTAATATAAGGTCATATATATATATATATATTATTTTTTGCTTTAAATCTTTATTGAATGCTTTTTTCCTCATGTGATTTTTCTTCGAAGAGGAACTTCTGTTTACAGTATTACGTGTGTAATACATACAAATGGAAATGTTCTCTGGGAGAAACCACTGACTATTATCAGGAGAGCTGTATAATTGCTGGGGCTCACAATCCAATTGTCTTGAAAAACCTCTGATGGCTTAAAAAAAAATTCAAGGGAAGTGGGGTGTGGGTGTCAGAAGATTCAAATCCAAAATAATTTGTAAACAGTTTTAAACTACACTGAGATAAACAAGCACACACAAACAAGGAGGAATAAACAAGCAATAAAGTGTCAGCTTGGTATAAAGCTGTTTTGTTGTCCCTGAGTGATGTGGAAGGGTTAGTTTTTTACTTAATTGTAAAGTAGCACAGCTGAATAGTTATTTTAAGTGCAGTGGGCTAGCTGTGAAATAATGACTATAATAATAGAACCAAAAAGGGGCAGCAGATTAGATTGTATTATCTCAGCAAACCAGGTTCTGGCAGAGTGCTTGACACTGGTTAACAATGAAGACAATACAGAGCAATGCAGTAAAAAAGGAGAAGCATTCACAGAGCCTGCCTGCCTGCCTCCTCCATGTGAGTGTATCAACTGGCAATTAATGCATATGAGTCTGAAAGAAGTGAAAGTGGCTGAAAAAAATATTGTGAAATGGTAGCAAATTAAAGAAATATTAAGAAAATGTATAGGTCCTCCATTAAGGGAATAATCCATCTATGTGTTGAACCAAGGTTACTGAGACTGACTACACTGTCCTGGACTTGTACAGTGCGTACCTGGGGTACTGCGGTGCATCTAAACAGCACGCTATCCCTCACATGCCCTTTGAGGAAGAGAAAAAGAACATCCATTGGCTCCTGATCCGTATAAGTCAGGTGCTCCATGAAGCAGACATATCCCATAGTGCAAGTCCAACATCAGTGCTAAAATCAGTTTATTCCCATTTGCTAGGCAGCTTCTACCTTGGAATGTCTTTCAATACAAAACAATACGAAAACTCGAAACAGGAGAAAGAGACCTTGGAGTGGAAATGACAGGAGTGAAACCTGATTTAACACTGCCAGACGTTGCCCTGCAGCATCACAGCCCCTGCCCAGGCAGAGAGAGCAGCCTCCCCGTCCAGTGCCACTGGCAAGAGGCTGCTCCCCGTGGTGTAGAGACAGCAAGTGGCCACATGCAACTGCCTCTGCTCCATCTCCCACAGAAGGGATGAGCAAGCAGGGCAGCCCCACTTCCAAGAGGCTGGGGATTTACTGACAGTCCACACGTTCCGCTAGACGGGAGGCATGCTTGCAACTGTGCGTGTGTCTGTGTGTCTGTGTATGCACACGTGTGTTTTGACATGATTAGAAACTTTGGGGATAAATTAGGTATAAGATAAAGATGTTTATAAATTGCATGTGTTTAACATCCTGCCAGTAGTATTGCAGCTGTTCTATTACCAGTATTGATTTGTACGTATATTTCACCAATTGCTGGATAACTGCATGTTGTTTTTACATCAAGAACTTGTTCCAATCCCAGTCTGTCTCGAATTATGTGAACTGAGTATCTTTTCCCTTTGACAAATTCTGACCTGAGGTGAACTGGGAAAACTCATTTAGTGATACTACAAATACCACTGTTGAGAGAAAATAAGAACTGTGATTTAAAACAAATATAATCTATTTTTAAAATCATGATGTTTCCTTTACTAACTGTGTTGTTAAAAATATCAAAGAATATCATGAAAGCAAACTGGTTAAGAAAACAAAGAAAGATATCATCAGCACAACTTATCACTGGTCACTGTAGTCTTTCCTCTTGCAGTGCAACTGATGAAAACTACACAGCATAAAGTCATGATTCAGCACATTATTCCCAAATGTAAGAGTTTCTCTGCATGTTGATAACCTAAAATACCTGGGCACGTCTCCAGCTCTGTTAGTGATGAGGGCTCCAGGGAATCTCATTTACATCGAAGTCTATTTTTTCCTCACATGTATCTAGGGAGAAATTCTTTAAACAACGTCAGTATTTTTTAACGAGTTGCTGAAAAGAGAATCTGCATTTTTACTTCACTTTTCACCATATCTTTAGAGCCTACTTGTTCATTTTCAGCAAGGAGTACACTCACCAAGTGCTAAAAATCTTTAGAGCTAAGAATAATTGCCAGATGTTCCTGATAGCTCCTTATCACCACCTTCAGTATTTCTCTGCTTTCTTCACTTTCATTACAATGTAATAAATGCACTTGAATAAGCCAAGATGACAATATTATTAATCACTTAAGTTGATGATTATAATATATACCTGTCCTGCAGTAATCTGCACTTCACCACCTATATTCATTAATATGCCATAAATATTTGACACATTATAGATAGTCCCAAACCAAAAAAGAAACAAGATAAAATGCATTTTTTAAAGTACTTCTTTTGATTGAGTTTTCCTGGCAACCTTAACACATTCACATTATCTGAGCACATGTGAAAGTTCAGCTGTTCAAAACAGCTTCCTGAATCTTTCTCTCAGATTTCTTGTTCTGTTTTAAGGTGTTAGCTACTACAGCTAATAGAGCTAATTGCAACTGAATGACAATATAGAAACACGTGTAGTTATGCAGAGATTGACTAGAAACCTCAGCTCTGGATGCTGACAAAGGATAAATAATAGTGAGTGAAACAATAGCTTAAGATGCCAAAGGGAGTGCCCATTCTTCTTGTCCTCCGACCTCTTTTGGCTATATATGCTACCGAAATGACTGATAGGATGTATTTTCAATATCAGGTCCGTGCTTAAGCCTTATCCTGAGCCTTCTCCCAGTGCACAAATATTGTCTCCCTCACTGGTTGAAAATTCAAAAGCTCAATTGTTTTTGTTAAAGGTAATGTCGAAATTTAAAAGAAATATCATCATTTTGTAATTAAGGTAGCCTTAGTAACAGAACATAGTCTAAAAACTAGAACCACAGCATTCGAAGCTTTAGTTCATAGCCATGGCTCCCCAGGAAAGAAAGAAAACATCACTTACATACCAATCAGTTTTACAGGAAGGAGTCAAAGGATCATGAAGACCTTAATGCTGCAAAATACAGCAGAGATGCCATTCAAGGGGAACAGGTGGGGAGCCAGCGCAGATACTATTGCTCCCTTTCATTATCACTTCAAAGTGAATGATTGAATTACTCCTCTACACACCAGCGGTGTCCAAGGCTTATGTAACTATTTCTGTCAGAAATGGGCAAGGACTGTTGGTCTCCTGAGACTTCACCCTTAGGCTGGAGAGAACAACTGAAAAAGACTTTTTGGTAAGTGAAACAGTGAACACCACCCTCTCTGGCTGACCAAATGCTTTACTTGACCTTTTCTCCCTTGATTTAGATATGTAAATAGAGATGTACCGGAGGAGAGCTGATTTACCTGAAGTCACCTGAGCAATGCTACCTGAGGTAGTCAAAGCACTTTATGTATCAGTGAAGACCTAGTTTAAAACAAGGTGATGCATAACTTTGTTCCTCTTTCTTGGGTACTCAGTAACTGCACTGCATCCACTTTCTCTTTTCAAGCATATGGTTTTTGCCTTCATACACTGGTCCTGCACACCATCTCCCAGGACCTCAACCCCTCCCCCCCACCCCGCCCGTTGTCAGTATATAATCCATAACCAAGAATGCTATCTCAGACCAGAGAGAAAAGACATGACTAGCTGCACATTTCCTTGATCTTCTGATGGTTTTGGTGAAGTTTTCAATTAATAGATAGGCTAAAGTGATAAAAGAGATGCTACTTAATGGGCTTTTATTGAGCTAAATTTTTCAAGTCCTGTCTTGAGTTGTTATAATCTAATCCAGTCATCACATAAGTATTAAAGTTGAAACGGGGCATCCTGAAAACATCGGGTGTGTTAATCTCCTTCAAAAATTTCACTACCAGATGAGCTGTAATACATCGAACAGAGGCAAATAACAGATGAAATAAGAAATACTAGCATGTAGCTAGCTTCTTTGTGTCTGTTGAAATAAAAAACATTAAATGTAATCAGAAATTTAGAAAAATTAATTTTTCTCAAAAGATGAGTGCAGGATAAAGTAAGAAGCGAAGAATCAGAGGAAAGTTAGAGATACTTCATTTAGCAGTGTCTGATGAAATTCTCCCAGGAGCACTGAAGGAACAAGCTGATGCAGCGTCTGAACTATTAGCAATTAACACTAAGACTTCTTGAAATAAGAGGAAGATCCCAGTGGACTGGAGAAAGGCAAATATAGTACTTATATTAAAAAGGGCAGAAAAGCAGGGTCAGTAGAATTATAGACCACTAAGTCCGACTTTATTTCCAGAAAGAAATATCTGAAAAAATTATTAAATGAATTATTAGCTTATAGATAATAATGAATGTGGGTGGTGGGGGAGAGAGTGCAAATTGATGTATTTAGACCACATAGCAGAAAACCATTTAATTTATTTCTTTGACAGGGTAGATATGCTATTGGATAAAGAATATTGAAGAGGAAGATCCCAGTGGACTGGAGAAAGGCAAATATAGTACTTATATTAAAAAGGGCAGAAAAGCAGGGTCAGTAGAATTATAGACCACTAAGTCCGACTTTATTTCCAGAAAGAAATATCTGAAAAAATTATTAAATGAATTATTAGCTTATAGATAATAATGAATGTGGGTGGTGGGGGAGAGAGTGCAAATTGATGTATTTAGACCACATAGCAGAAAACCATTTAATTTATTTCTTTGACAGGGTAGATATGCTATTGGATAAAGAATATTGAGTAGAAGGGTTATATTAGCACTTCAGAAAGGCTGTCGACATTGTAACATATGGCAATACCTTAAATAAAAAGGGGGGAAGTGGCAAAATTTGCCAGAGTATGTATGTAATTAGATGAAAAACTAAGCTCAAAGACTATCTACATGCAGCTTGCAATAAAGCTCTCGAAACTAAGTTTTGAAAGGTTTGCTGAAGGGTCAGTTTGTACATATACTTGTTATTGACCAGGTTAACTGAATAAACAATACATATGTTGCATGTGCTGTTGTTAGTGAATTCCAAACACTCTGGACGACAGCATCCAAATCCAAAATCATCTTAACTAATTGGAGAAAGTGTCCAACATTATCAATGTGAAATTTAGTTAGCACTAATATGAAGAACTTGACTGTAGAAAGTTATAGTTAAAATAGCAAACAAAAATGCAGACCTGTCCAGAAAGTGAAAAGGAAGATGATGTTAAACTTGGAATGGATTACAAGCTGCATGTGAGACCAGAGTGTCAAGATAAGGTGATGCAAAACTGTAAATCTTAGTCTGGAGTACTCGTGTTGAATGAGGAGCACAGAAAGCATTTGGGTTTTTGTCCTATTTGTCCCAAATAAGACTTCTAGTCCTGTACTGCATCTGCTTTAGATCACAGCATTTTTAGACACACAACTGATGGAAGACCACAGAAGTGGAACAACTCAAAATGAAAATGTTCAAAAAATAAGACCTTCCAGAAAGTTAGAGGAATGCTTGAAAAGAAGAGAAAAAGGGATGAAGGTTGTGATAATAGTCTTCTAGCATATAAAATGTAATTAAAAAGAAGATTATTGTAAGTTATTGAACACATTAAACAGGGAAGGACAAGGAAAAGTATTTAGCTTGCAGAAAAGAGGAACTAGATCAGATATTAGGAAAAACGTGGGGGTTTTAATGCAACAGATGGAAAAACAATGGGAAAGGAAACATCTGGGTTTAGATGGTTTTGGCAGGTTCAATAAATGTCTATTAGTCGTTGCCCAAAGACTACCAAACACACTTTGTTCTGAAAAAACCTGAAATACTCTAAATAATCTTTCTATGTCTTAGCTTTCTTTTCTACACCTGATGCTGCCATTTAGCTATTGGCATTTTAAAACATCCCAAGTTGTTTCCAGTAACCTCAAGATTTATTTTATTTATATTTCAAATCTCCTATATTTTATTCATCACAAGTCCATGTGAGATATTTCAGCATCATTGATAGCATTCCAAATATGCTTTTATTCTGAAACTCTCAAAGAGGCATGAACCTCAGGGTCAGCATCAGTAATAAAATATAGAAAAAAATGTAGATGAAATTATCTAGGCTGCAAAGTTTAATACATTAGCAGTGTCTGATTTATTTGGTATGTTTTTCAGCCTGTATTTTTTATATGTATCACCTGTTTCACTAGAAAATTAAAACAAGTAACTGTGGATCATTTGTTCAGTTGTACAAGCAAGGAATGGATATTTACTTCTGGGAAAATGTCTAACAAATGATGAATCTCAAACTCTTAAGATCAATCTCAGTCTAAAAGTTCTGCCTCAACCCTTCCGAGAACTTTTGATGTGTTTGGCTTTATTGGACTTGAACACAAAAAGAAACTAACTTTCCCTGTTTACTATAATTTCACACAAGAAACAACTGCCAGGAGGGTATACAGGCACACATAATTTGATTCCAACGTTGTTCTATTCTTGGTTTGTACTTGTATATCTACACTTATTTGTAGTGATTCAAAAATGAAGATACATTAATCAAAGTTGATTTATAAGGCGGTGGAAAATTAATTATATATGTCATTGAAAAATTTATTATATATGCATCTATAATAATACTTTACGCACTTTTGCTTAACAGTATGATAATATTGTAGTTCTTCCAAAAAATACATTTGATGGAACAGAGCACTGCGTGTCAGAAAAATGCAGATTTGACTCTGTGAATGTGAAATAGTAAAAAGGTTATTTATTTATCAAGAGATGTAAATCTCTAAGTTCATTAATTTCTAAAACTGCTTCTCAGAGAGTTAAAATTAAGCAGAGCACTGCAGAGTCTGCATCCAATTTGTTAAGATACACCGGCAGATGACTAAGGCCTGTCCTGAGGTTCAGTTAAGTGAACTGATCGTGAGAAACTGCTGGATGTAGGAGAAAGAAGCTACTCTGGGTCTCACTGTGAGAAGCAGTGGGATTTCACAGATGGTTAAAGGGGAGCGAGGTGACAGAGAGCCAAACCCCACAAGCGATGGAGAGAATTGGAGGCCTCTTAAGGAGTGAAATCCTTCGATGCCACTGCCGCCTTGGTAACCATAGCCTGCAAGTCTGGCGTCACTGGCTGGATTACTCTATCACTCTTTTTATATGTCCCAGGTAACTATCAGAATTAGCAATTTTTGGCTATGAATTCTACAAAACTGTGGATGTTTAATTAGGGATGCACTTTTTACTTGGGAGGAGAAGAGGATGAAGGATGAAGGGATGGAGGAAGAACTAGAACGGGAAGTGGAGAGGAAGGAGGATAAAAGGGTTCAGCTAAGTGAGAGCAAGATGCAGATCAATTTACTTGCTTGCAGCTAACCACTGCAGGCTGTCTGTCCGGTTTCCTTATTAAAATCCATTCCTAAAATTTCTGTGTGAACTGCTGTGACCCCTCTGTCCTCTGTGTGTGCTTGCATGCATGCATGTGCCATTTTTTCTGTCAAACTTTGAGCTGGACTAGACAGCAAGTCAGAGGAGGCCCTCAGAACGACCCCAAGTCTGAGCCAGTAGCTGGGCAAAGGGAGAGGGATCTGCGCAGGGATATGAAAGGACTTGGAATATGTGGTAATATTCCAGATGTCTGCAAATGTGGCTGTGTCAGTGAAACAAAAAATTTAGGGTATGTGTACACTTCGTTAAGTGTATTCTTCAGCCAGAGAAGAGGAACAGGTCTGTGCTGTCTATGCTGGTCACATTTACATGGTGCCAGTACGGGCACTGCACTCTGGTTATGATGGTTTCTGTGGCTGACCTTGTGTGCGCCATGCATGGGTGAGTGGATGGGCACCTACCAGGAATACCTGCCACTGCTGACTGGACTTGAGAGCCAGAGCAGCCTGGCTCTCACAGGGGTCTCTCACCTTGGGGTCTGAGATAAAGTGGACCAGAAAGGTGAGCTTTCCTTTGTGCCAAAGCCCATAAAATTAACTTCACTCAATAGAGTTAGCACGAGGATGCTCAGGAAATGTGCTGTCCAACAGCTTTCCTGATCTGTGCGCTCAGGTTGAAAAGCCTTACCACATACGACCCACTTATAGAGAGCACAAAGGAATAAATAAAGCCTTTGCCAGTTTTATTATGCACCAAACACTTCTGTTGGAAACTCTCGTATATATGTGGATGGTTTTTTTACACTGGAGGGAGAAGGGATTGAGATGACAGAGTGAGACAGTGCAGGGTTATTTCTGGGTAAGAAAGGCTCAACAGCAAATGGCTTAGTAAGAGAGCTGTTTTAATAAGACAGAAGAAGAGTTACATGGATAACAAGTCTTATGTCTCTTCACATGCTGGGAGCTCCACATTTGTGCAGCATCAGGCAAGGCCTAGACGGGTTTTCTTGTGGCACGCTGTGCAGATATGGTCCATGGAAGGAAGCTCTTCTTTTTTTAGTTATTTGAGATACTGCATAATATTCTTAAAAGAAAATATCTCTGTTCATAAAAGATGCTTACATGAGAGATTTCCCCTCACTTTTAGATAAAGGCAAGGACATGCAGGAGGTATAATCTATGGTATCAAGCGGGCACTGGCTCCAGGGTCTCCTGTTTCAGTGAGCTGGTCGACCTTGCCCTGCAGCTCTGGGGTTTTTGCTGCACAGTACAGCCTGAAGGCCAGGCTGGACATGCAGCACAGCCTGGCATAGCACAGGCCTGGGTTGTTATGTGGATCATCAACCCACCAGTGCACAGCAGCCTCCCAGTCAGGGTCGTCACATCCTTTGATCCATATATAGTTTACCTTTCCCAAAGATCTTATAAATTACGGGTTGTGTTACTGACATATGGGCTCTTCAGGCTCTGAGTACAAGGCCTAGTAGCGCAGACATGGTCTATTCAAGATCATTAACCCTTGAATAAAATGTCATCTGCACAGCTCCCGATACATTGTTCAATATGTCAGCTGTAACTTCTCATATGTTTCACAGAATAAAATCACAGAATAATGTAGGTTGGAAAAGACCCGTAAGATCTATAAGTCTAATAGTTAACCTAATTCTGCCAATTCCGCCACTAAACCATGTCACTAAGCATCACATCTACACATCTTTTAAAGGCCTCCAGGGATGGCAGCTCCTCCACTTCCCTGGGAAGCCTGTTCCAGTGCTCCACAACCTTTTCAGTGAAGAAATTTTTCCTAATATCCGATCTAAACCTACCCTGGTGCAACTTGAGGACATTTTTTCTCATCCTATCAGTAGTCACCTGAGAGAAGAGACCAACCCCAACCACACCACAATCTCCTTTCAGGCAGTTGTAGGAGCAATAAGGTCTCCCCTGAGCCTTCTTTTCTCCAGACTGAACAACCCCAGTTCCCTCAGCCTCTTCTTGTAGGGCTTGTTCTCTAGATCCTTCACCAGCTTTGTTACTCTTCTTTGGAGGCACTCTCCTCACCATCAAAATTCCCATAAAGATATCCCACAGCAATATTCCCAGTATTCCAATAATCCCTAAAGGGGATTGCTCCCCTGCTAGAAAAATACCTTCTGTGCAGCTTGAACTAATATTAACAGCATATATCCACAAGAATAGTGAGCCTGAGATGGTTTTTCAGAGTATATCAATTTTCAGGTTACATCCTACTGCTTTCACATAGTTTGCAACAGGTGTGCTTACTGACACTGTGGTGCAACTTGTGTTGACTTTACAGTTCTTCAGAAATCTCTTTCAGTTGTCAGGCACAGAAAAGACAATGAACATTATCAAAACTATTGTCAAAAGTCTTTGCTTATTCATGTGGCAGTTCTAAATACCCTTTTTAGAGCTATGAATGACAAATATAAGAGATTAAGGAAGTATTTCCATCAGTTATACACTAACATCTTTTGACAGCTTCCTGGAATAGACTGAAGGATGCAGCTGGAAGAAAAAGACACTCCAGTAATTTTCTTCTGGGCTGTTTTGGGTGCTCTGGCAACTGATACTGATTAAAAAGCATGGATTAATTACTCTGGACATCCAGATGAACAATTTTGGAGTAGAATTTCAAATAGGCTTATTCAGTTCTATAGCCAAACTTTGATTAGACTATGCTGTGAGTGAATAATTAAATGCAAGATTATTTTACCTTCTTTTCTCCTCAAAGTAGAAGCTACTTTTTCCAGTGGAACCAACAGACATTTTATATATCAAGTATAAATACATAAAAGACACTGTGTGCGAGACAGTAATCAATGTATGACACGATCATTGAGGAGCTGAGCATTTTTGCTACATGTTCAATTCTAAAAAGCCCACAGGGTAAAATGATAATTTCTGAAGAAAGTACTAATTAATCAGGTGAAGAGTAATGTGTAATGTGTAATGCCCGTAGAAGAGTCTGTTGATGTTCAGAAGAATATGAGAAAAATAATTTATTTGTAGTGATGTAATTTTTTTTTCTAAGTTGGGGGATGAAGAAGCCAGCGAACATCAGCAAAAAGGAAAGCTATATAGCAAATGAAAGGAACTGAAATAATTATTCCTTACAGCAAACTTCCATCAGAAAATGCAGCTTGAGAAGGGAGCATATTTATAGAATTCATATAATTTAATTATGTCAGAAGTTACATCAATAAAGTAAACAATATCAGGAAGGAAGTCACTATTTCTGTTCACCCTAAGACAGAGAATTTTTTCTATTGAGAAATTTGCATTTTCATACTAACTGCAACATATGGTACTGTAGCTATAAAGCTATTTAAATATGCTCACACTGTCAGCTGAAAGAGATTGACAGTGATTTAATTTCAAGAGCTGCCATCATATTCCAGCAAACTTTAAAAATTAAACTTTCTTGACAGAGAAAATGCCCTTGAACACTACTATGTAGATCTACTACACAGACAATATTACGCTTTTCTCACTATAATTTTCTAAATTGTTTTATTGAAGTTTGTTTTCTGTTTACAAAACATTCCTCCTCCTGGTTGATTCACATAGTGATGTCACAACTCACTGATAGTAGTATCATAATTGCTTCCATGAAGTTGGCCTGTGATACCACCAGGACGTACATTTAAGGAAAAGTGATTTAGGAGGAAAATGCCTATGGATCACTGATGTATGTATATACTCATAAGAGAGAGTAGATGAGAACTATAGCAGATGCAAATCAAAAATAGTGGATAAAAAAATTATCACTCACTTACTACAGGAAGAGTATCTCTTATGTTATCTCTGTGTCTGCTGCTGTCAATTTACCCTGATCTCAGAACTGAAGTCTTAGAAACATACCCTAGAATCATCATTGTTATAAATTTCTGAAGATCTTTAATCTATTTATGATTTATTATTCCAATGTCGCTGCACTTCCCAGTCTAGTAGAAAAGTTGCATAGCACAGACTCTACAGTTCAGAGCTATTGCAGAAGAGAGTAAGAGCTGAAATAAAGGTTTGATTCCTAAATAATGGTGAGGACAGGAGCGTAAAGGTTATCTGCCATTGAAGAAAGATCGGGATTTTTGAGGGAGCAGC
>NW_010398124.1:0-205 GCF_000710305.1 Buceros rhinoceros silvestris | reverse complement strand
TTTTTTTGGAGGGCCCAGCCATAACCACCAATTTTTTTAAACTATTATTATTTTTACAAAGTAGCAGTGTTTAAGGCCGATTCGAAATTCACATTCTAAATGACAGTTGTGCCAGAATATTTTCTCTCTTAGTTGATCTTGCTTTTGTTAAAAACCTAACAGCACATTCAAGAATAGTAAATAGTAAATATATAAATATATATTT
>NW_010398123.1:203246-206859 GCF_000710305.1 Buceros rhinoceros silvestris | reverse complement strand
GGAAGGGAGAAGGGTTAATACAGAGCATCTGTCTAGTGGCTGGTCCAGCCCTAATCCATGACAGCAGACAACAGCAGTGGAGAAAGACCATGTAAATTAGCTGACCACAAGGTGACTCTAAAATACAGAACTCAGGCGATGAAATGTCGTGCTGGACTGAGCAAGATGTTAATACTGTACAGGGTATTATATTGGCTATTGCATTTACAAATGAGTCAACCATTTGAGCAGGAGAGTATAAGTAGCAGGCCAATCAAGAAAAGACTTACCAATTTTAAAAATGATGATTTAAAGCATACCTACGTGGTACAGCAGCACTGCACAGGCAGAGATACCTGCACTGTTTCTGAACTTAGCAGGCAATTGTCCTTTGTTGGCCCAGTAAGAGAGTGGAGGCAAGAACATTATTAAGTACTTGACTGCAAACTGAGTAGAACCAAAGCAGATTAATGAGAGAACCTGAGGGTTAGAGTATAAATCTCCCGTAAATCTAAGATAACTGGTTTAGTTCTGTTTTTTCCAACAAGTTGTGTGTCGTCTTCTGACAGGCAGGCTACTGCTGTCACTTATGGGCAAAACCAATTAAAATATCTTTTGCTGTTCTGACAATTTATTAGTTCCCCTTTGTTTTGCAAACAAATGAACTGCCTTATCCTCTATAGGACTGACCATTCTTCCAAGTATCCTATCAGGTAAAAGTAGTTTGTATAAATAATTAAAAGCTGGGGTTCACAGTGGTGCCTGTAACAATGGGCTTGTTTTCTGCAACTTGATAGAAAAGATTTGATTTACATCTGCTCTGGGTATTTTATTCCCTATCTTATTAAAGCTTACAACTTAGATATACCATAGTTTTTTGGGGGGAACCTTGCCAAACATTTTCAGATGAAGAGAAATTTTCTCCAATTAAGAGATAGTATCAGTGGAATAGAGCGTTGTCACAGGATAATGGTCTCCTGCTGCTTTGTTAAATGCCAAGGTAAACCTGAGGCATTTATCAGAAATTAATGTCAAAGCAAAGTCGAGAGGTTTATCTTGAGAGCTGGAAACACTGAGCCTGTGAAAATGTTCTGTTAGAAAATAGTCCACGTTTCCTTGTGCATCCTTCCTCCCTCCAGTTACACTTGGAAGGAAGCAAGTTTTTCTTCCTGGCACCAGATGCTGCCCCCAGAACTGGATACTGACTCTCTCTGAGGTGCACAAACAGGCTGCTGAATCTCTAACTTTAAGCTGAAGATGAGTAATTGTCAATTGTTTAAGTGTATGTGAGCTGATACAGGGCTTTACTTCTGTCACGGTTCACACAGCCCTGATCCAAAGTACGTTGAAGTTGACTGAAGGAAAAGGGAAGTTTGAACTTAGTATACCCCATAACATAAGTATCCCTCAAAGCAAATACATAAATCTGCTGGGCTTGCTCTGTTATTAGGAGAGGGCCTGAAGGGAGGGGCGGAGCAGGGAAAAAGAAGGGTTGAAAGGTAAGAACAGCTCAGTCACTCGGAAAAATGCAATGAAATGTCTTCCAGCACAGAAAGGCTTTAGTTGTTCCTGTTTGTTTCTCACGGGCACCAAGTAAAGTTTGTCAACGTGCTAACAGAAGAACCTGTTTGTCCATTAGATGTGAGACAAATCTTGTTAGAGGAGTAAATCCCTTTTAAGTATTCTTGCTCTTCGGTTGCAATGCAATGCTTTTGCTAGTGTACTAGGGTGTCCGTTCCCTTTTAAACCCCAAATTAACCATGTCAAATCAACCTTAATAGCTACTTAGTCATGTATTTAAATAGTCCAGAAATATGCATGAGTTTTGATAATTGTCTTTCCCCTTATAAGATCTAAAATACCTATATTTGGAGGTCTTAATTTTTTTCTTCCGCTTTTCTTTTTTTCCTTTTCTGTAGCAGTGATTGCCCTTTTGCAACATCCCTTACCTTTCACTGGTGTATGAAAAAGGCAGCGATGAGTTGCATTTTAACTTATCATTCAGTGTTAACTCAGTCACACTGTACACAAACCAGAAAACCTCTTGAAATGAATGTTTCAAAGTTGCATATACTATCTTCTAATCTCTAGATTATATGTTCTTCTCGTGATCAACAAAATTATTTCCTTGATATATAAAAATACATTCTTATGGAAACTTTTAGCAAGGATTATATTATTTTGTATTATTAGCAGACCACATATTGTTCTACTGAAAGTCTATGCACAGGTGTTTTCACCTTTAGAAGAGAAGCTGAGTTGATTTTAGAGATTGGAAAAACATACACATGCTGATAAGTCTGAGAAGATACCAGTTCAATCTTTAAAGCTTCTTTTTCTTTGCCTGACCTATTCAGGGTAAATAGTTTTCATTTGTAAATGTTCTGCATGTCTTTAAAAGTGAAGATGACCCCGGACCTCACTCAAAATCCAAAACAAACCACCACTGCCCACCCTCCCCATCCTGCCCCCTTCCACCCCCAAAACAAAACAAACCCACCACATTTCTTGTGCAATTGGCAACATATTTTGCTTTGTCTTGGTTTCAGATAACAGTTCACCATTTTGGGGCCCTGCCAGTAATTAATCCAATTTACTAAGAAGTTGAAAAGAGACAAGTAAGGAGAAACAAGTGGTTTTTATTATTTATCTCTCTTTCAGTGTAGAGATATTAATTTCAGGGCTGTTTTCAGAAGACTAGATATTGGGTTGTACTGCAGCATACAGTGTTTCATCAGTCATGCTGCTTTATGTCACATTAGGTTTCTGTGAATTCATTTTAGTTTCTGAGATTTACTAATGTGTGAGAGAGAAAGCCATTCCATGAATATCTAGAAAATGCCAGCGGTGGGCAATCCTATGCCACCAAATAGGGAGGACCCTTTTCGTTTAAGACTGGGAGGGTTTGGAAAGAAGTGCTCAGATAAAATGATGAAGCAGCCCTAACAAATTAGCGTATAATATTAAAACCTTGCTCAGAAAAGAGGTACATGATCCTACAGTGTTCCTGGACATGGCAGGTTTCCCAGGCTAGCGTTCGGCTCAGCTCTGCAGTGTCTTCCCCAGCGTCACTGGTCTATCATGTGAGTGGTGAGGCAGGAATGGGAGTTGAGTGCTTTAGCAATGCCGTGTATGCAGCAGCATGTGCAGTACCAGATGGTGCAGTACCAGGCCGATACGGTCACAGAGCAGCCCTCTCTGGAAGGAGAAGGGGAGTACGTACCTGCGTGGCTATGTCTGTAAATAACCAGTTCTTGGCAAGTTTTCTCAGAAGTGATCTGCCGGACAGAAATGTATTAGTAAAACATGCATTGATGTTTACTGAAACAAATAAATTCTTCTTTGCTTTTCGATGTCCCTTGACTTGTGTCAAGCAATCAGGTGCCCCCAGAATCTTGGAATATCATACAAAAGGGAAATTGTTAAATAGTTTGGCCTGATGGAATTGCATTTTTGTGAAAATGTTGAACATCCTTCTGAGGCATCCTCTTTTCTATTCTTTTTCTATTCTTTTTCTTTTTTTCTTTTGGTGTGAAAACTGTGTAAATTTTGATAATTTAAAGAATCAGTGAAGTTAAGAAAAACATTTCGGGATGGGATACAGGGAAATGGAAGAGTGACTCACCTCTTTCCC
>NW_010398123.1:194239-203167 GCF_000710305.1 Buceros rhinoceros silvestris | reverse complement strand
CTTTCCCTGCTTTTAGTCCTAGGAATAATGGTGGAAATTTGAATCTCTCTGGGTATTTGTGAAAGAGAAATACTGAGATGAGACACCACCCTCTTGCTGCTCTATTCCCTAGTTGATGCCTTCTGAAATTATATATTCAGATGGCAGCTTTACCGTCTTCTGAACTAAACCACAGAAGTACTTTGCTGGGCTAAAATTAGAAATATTAGCTGTTGCCAGATCAACCACAACAAAGAATGAACTGGATCTGAGCTGATTCTGTTTCTCGATATGTGATGTGTTTGTTAACAAAATGCATTCCCGTATCATTGAGAGAGGGAGTTTCTAGGCGATGTGAAACCATAATCCTGTAAGCACAAGTAGATGAAAGCTATGCTGTTTTCAGTAATTGGTTTACAATACTTTACACTTGAAGAAAATGTTCTTATGACTATTTCTTCTGATTGAGAACATATTAATACACAACTTACAAACCTGAATCTCTCTTTGGTTGTATTAATCATACTAATGACCTGCAATGTTGCTTTTTCTTTATTTTAAACAAAGTAAGCTCTTTTAAGAAATTATCTTTGTCCCTGCTCTTCCTTTTTTCAGTATATCTTTTGATGCATCCGTAGTTACAACAGCAAAAATTGGGGTCTTCACAGAAAATGGGATGTGTGTTTTCTGAAATGCCTCAATATCGTCTTCTGGAAAAAGCAGGAGGAGACCCAAGATCCACTGCCAGTGTTTTCTGGAGAAAAGACAAACCCATAACCTTGGTGGAATATGAGAGTAGCATTAAAAGGTCTGTGTGTTTCTATCATCCACGCTGAATTTTCAGGAGCTTTTGGAAGCTTTGGTGGGATGTCCCAAGGCTTACCTGCAACTAGGCAAAACATCAGGGAGAGCAGCACCTCGCTGTACAATAGCTGTGATTTGGCTTTAGGTTGCTGGCAAGCCCAGCTACAAATCCCAGAGAAATAAGTGAGGAAAAGCAGGAATTTAAAATGTAAGTTTTCTGTATCTCGGTGAAGACTCCTTCAGATTACAAAAACAAATCTATAATTTAGATGTCTTAGGGCAAATTGGAGCTGTTATGATGAACAGAAACTTATGTGAATGGGAAGACCTTTTCATAGCTCCAGGAACTTTTTGCTAGTTTATCATAGCAACTTAAATAGATGCAATTCTGGAAATAAATCCCTGAAGCTGTATCAAGGCTCTAGGGGAGTAGTCCTTTACGTTTGATAATCAGCTCTAGTTGCAATATTGTCTATCTCCCGTAATTGTAAAGGCATTAGGAGCTGTCATGTTAGGATGTTAATTGAAGAACATCCTCATGTTTCCATTTGTGGTTTTGCAGAGTAAATTGGATGCTACTTTCTGCTGCACAGATGCAATGTGATTGTTATGTAGGTGAAGGACTGCAGTGCAGACCTGAATCCTAACTAATTTTTCACTGAGCCCTGTGAAGTATACACTTTATGTACAACAGCGATGCTAGATGCTGTGCACCTGAACATGTCTGGCTGAGACTGGTGAGAGTTTTGCTATTGATTTTACTAGGACATGACCTGTTGGGTCTGGTTGGTCTGAGCTGGAATATGAATTCCAGCAGGTTTCAAGAGAGAACTTAGAAAAATGTATTTTGACTTTGAATAATGTTCTAGGTTATTTGGCTAAATGAGAAATATCTGTGTAACACGTGTCAGTGAGCTGAAATTAGCGTGGACGTAATAGTGTGAACAGTACGTCACTCATAAACTGCTAGAAGTAAGAATAGTACGGTAGTAAAAATATACTATGAAATAGTTACACTGTCAAATCTCCAATTATAAAGACATATCAGTGGGAAGAGAGTTGTAACCCATTACACTACAGCACATCCCCAAGGGTGATATCACAGTAAGGCTGAATACTGACTACTTACAGTAATTTCTAATGGCTTCAATGGTTCATGGCAGAGAGATGAATATCAGAAGCCCCAATAATAGACTTTCTTGCCTAGGTTTCTATTTATAATGAAATTCTGTGGGAGAAGGTATATCCAAAGAAGAAAAGGAGTGAAAACTAAATAGAATTGCCACGGGTTTCATTTTTGCTTTAACACGTACGTGGTGATTAAAAATGTGTATTGATTTGCAATTTGCCCTGATACTCGAAACTGGTAAAAGCGTAAACTACTTCTTTGATTTAATAGCTTTATTAGAGCTGAGGCTGGTTAGAGTTATGTAGGGTCACTTTTTGCCTGGGGTTGCCTATCAGTTTTCAGAAGAAGAAAAGAATAGGAATGAAGCACTGACAGATCCCATCTGGGCTCCTGGAGACAGCTGGTTTCAATACCGTCTGTCTAATGCTAGAATTGTGCCTTCAGCTGCTTTTGTTGGCATATCACAATAGTTTAATGTTTTGAGATCTCACCTAAGAATGGACTGAATCCATAATGTTAGTAGCAACATTTCTGATGAATTAGAAAAATATTGGGTATCTGTGTACTAGTTCAGTTGTACAGAGTTAGGGGAGGTGTGTGTACGTATAATAGCTGTAATAAGTGCTATGAATACACAAATTAAACAAGATGAAACCAGGACTAATTTTAAGGTTTCCTTGGGGTTCACCTCTGTGTTTGACTAGCAGTAGGACACTATACATTTTTTTTAATCTTAGCATTTAAGTATTGTATGTTGATGCTTAGTTCGGCTTGGCTTATGAACATGCTGTGTGGGTCACACCCTTATTTAAATACCAGATTTTGAAATTCTTGTGTGTCAAAAGGGCAGCAGAAAGCAGCTGGATAAAGATATTGGAATATGGCAAGACCTTTTTGCTATGACTATTTTCCTAGAAATCACGTGATTGCATTTATTTTGAGTTTTGGTTTTGTGTGAAGTGATCATATCTCATATTATCTTTATTATTTTACTAATTGTTATAGCTATGTTGAAAAGAATTTCAAGCTTTGTATGCCTGAAAGCTAGAGGAAGAATAATGTCCAATCTATAGGGCACAGAATGTGAATAAAACACCATAGCAAGCAACATCAGTTGCATGGGGGTTAGGACTCATTTTAGGAGAACTGAAATTGGAGACTAATGTGGGGAGAAAATAGCAGACTGGGAAAATGGTCATATTCCCTCAGGAACTTCAATGCAGCAATTCAGAAAAAAATACTATGAGATTTCTAATGTACATGCAAATGCACACATCAGTATTGGTCCCTGAATCCTCTTCAGCTGAAATCTTATTTTGCAAAAATTAAGTTGCCTTCTGCCAGGAAAAATTACTGTTTGTCATTTATTCCAAGAGACTGCCTTGTCTTGTGTGATCAGTTCACTACATTTGCAATATGGAAACAACATATTTCCATTAATGCAGACATTCGCTTCCATCTTCGTAAGACTCCTGAAGCACACTACTCTAAATTTAGAAGTGCTTGCCATTCCCTCCTGCCCCCCTTCTTCAATTTCTTTTTTAAATGATGTAGTTAGATAGCTAAGATTGATTCTATAATCAAACTCAGCCTGTAAGATGACACTCACTTTGTGAGTAGATGGCTTATCTACCTCCTATCCTAATGTTCAGATGAACAGCAGAAAACAGTAGTTCTTTTAGTCTCTTGCTTATTCCCTCATTTTTTTGAATGTTATACAGTGTTACACAGTGAACACAAATTATTTACAGGAAAGTGTCTCTCTCTCATTGCCTGTTTCTGCTTAAAGTGAGCTATTTTGTTCTGCAAACCAGAAATGTAATTACAGCTGCAGTGTAAGGGTCACTAAGGAGAAGGCCCATGTTTAACACTTGCAACAAATGCAAGATACTCCACACGCTTGTTTTCCAGGATATTGGATGACGCCAGTAAAACCTGTTTGTTTTTTCTTATCTGATTCATCAGAAGATTTTTTTTGTTGTTGTTGTTTCTGACACGCTTATAAACCATGAACTTGCTCCTTGATGCTTTAATTGGAATGCAGTTTGGTGAAATGGAGGTTGAAAGATGGTAATCTGTGTGTAGCAAACACATAGGAATACCAGTGTGCTTTAATAAGAGCTCTGAAAACAATGGGAGAAGTCTAAAATCGGGGCTAAAAGGAAGGCTAAGAACAGGAAAGGTTAGGACATTTTTTTCCTATATAGAAAGAGATTTCACTGAAGAGTTAATAGAACTTTGCTTTAAAGAACTGCTATAATTATGCCTTTATGCTTTATTTTTTTATTAAGTGGTGTTAAAATGAACTGCTTGAGCTGAAAGTAGGCAAACTAAAAAGGAGAGAGGATTCAGATAAAGTATGTGCAATGTACATTCTTTTACGTTCGTGACATAGTGTTTTGTTCTGGGCATTTTATGGTATGTTCCAGAGCCTGCTGGAGTGGAAAACGATGCCCCTTGTAACTAACTCCCATGTCTTTGTGTTAAATCACCCTTCCTTTCCCAGGTCTCCAAGCAACAGTATCTTAAAGATGAAATATTCATTTCTGAAACCTAATTTAATTTCAGAGTTGCCTGAGCTGCAGAGCTTATCAGTTCATGGAATCCACAAAATTCAATGAATTAACAACTCTTTTCCATAGATGGAAGGTTATTTTTAATTTTTTTTTCAGGATCTTGTTAAAATGCATCTTCTGATTTTTTTTTTTTAACTTTTTGGTTTGGCTGGCTCTGATTTACTCATTTGTGATACAGGGAATAAGAAGAAAAGCTAGAAGCAGTAATCTTTCCGTCAATAAATGCAAGGCATTGTTGCTCTATAACAGCTATTAGCAACCTTGAACAGTGCAGAGCTGTAAATAAATGAAGGTTAAAGCCTTTCAAAGCTGCTCTCTGTTTCCCTTGGTTTACTTTAGATTTTTTTAAAAATATATTTTGTCCATAACCTTGAGATTAACACATCACTAGTAGCATATTTTAAACAGTTAACTCAGTACGAAATGAAACTGGGTAGGACAAGAGGAAACAGCCTCAAATTGCGCCAAGGGAGGTTTAAGTTGGATATTAAGAAAAATTTTTTTGCTGCAAGGGTTGTTGAGTTTTGGAAGAGGTACCTCCATCCCTCGAGGTACTTCAAAGATGTGTAGTTGTGGTGCTTGGGGACATCGTTTAGTGGTGGACTTGATAGTGTTGGGTTAACAGTTGGACCTGAAGATCTTAAAGGCTTTTTCCAACCAAAATGATTTTGTGGTAAAACATTATAGAAATAAGGAATGAGTGCAAGAGTTCAGAAAGGCTGAGCTTTGTAAATGCTACTACAAAATGAGATAAGATGAGCTTACCAAGAGCATCTGAAAATGCTTCCTTTATTCCTTTGAACTTTCAAAGACTGCAGCTGGATGTCTGTACTGCTGACTTTACACAGTACTTCTAACAATTCTCATAACTCGTGTAGACACTATTGTCTCCTTTTCCTCCTCTTACATTAAATAAGAAGTAACAGTTGGAGATAGGAATACTTGGATACATCTTGGGGGTTCTTATCCGAAGCTAGGATTAATCATTTGTGCACTTGAGACATAAATATTAAGCATGTATCCATTCTCAGGACTGCCATTGTTCATTCTAACTGCCGTGTCTTCCTGAAAACACAGGATAGCAGTGCTGGTGATACAGACCCCAGCAACGCAGTTATGCCCGCCTGAGCTTGTCCCTTGTGCTACTTCTGGTCTGGCCTCATGCTTCCTGGGCAAGCAGGTGTAGAGCTGCCAGGATCTCTCCTGGGGTAATTCCCCTGGAGCCAACGTGTGCGGAACACGGGTTCCCTCCCTTGGATGTCTGCTGCTGATAGGTCTCATCTGTTACGGGTTGTCTCCTTGAGGAAGGCTGAAAATGAGATGGTGAACACCATGAAATGAGTAGTGTCATCTTTCTATTGCTCTCCTCCCCTGTATGGCTTCCACTGAGGCTGTTTGGATTTACAGTAACCATATGGCTAGAAATATCTTTTCCAAAGAAAGAACACCCAGGAGAGTTGCATTATTGTATTGTAGGTGTCTTATGGAGCAGGTGCATCTCTAACTTCAGCCCAAATATAAATTAAATCTGCTGCTGCATGTGATATGATAAAGATCAGAATTAAAGACTGAAACCTGTATCTTTATACATGATGAAAAAGATTTGCTTAGCTGCAGTTGGGCACATCCATGCTTCAAGGAACTTGAATGATTGCTTAATCATTTTATCTTTCTATATACAAAAAGTGGAGTTTTTTCTTTTTATTTTGCATTTCTTAGCTAGTTTAAAAATATTGCAAAGGTGAAAACTTGTAGATATTTCAAAGTATTCTCCCAGGAATGGTATTGGGAATTCTTAGAATAAATTTATATTTCAGGGCAAATTTTCACTGTTTACTGTGGTTCATGAACATCAATAACACAATCATGTTTTTCAGCAGAAGAAATGACAAGCCTTAATTCAAGCATGC
This sequence comes from Buceros rhinoceros silvestris, assembly GCF_000710305.1. Classification (NCBI taxonomy): domain Eukaryota; kingdom Metazoa; phylum Chordata; class Aves; order Bucerotiformes; family Bucerotidae; genus Buceros; species Buceros rhinoceros. The sequence continues at coordinate 196,769 of NW_010398123.1, read as the reverse complement.
CTCATCACTTACCAGTTATGCTTCTTTTGCAGACAACTAGGTAGAACGAGCTGGCATGTGCAAGAACAGGGAGAGCAGAAAGTGCTATAAAGATACGTGTTGTCTGCATGGTTTTTATAAAACTCTTATGGCGTCTGCATTTTTTTTTCCTGTGTATAATCTAAAGATACTTTGGTGGTTTATGCATCTTTTAAAATATCAGAAAATGAATGCTTTTCCCAAGACTGTGGTGATATACAATAAATCTAAATATAAGTCCTATAGCATTTTTGCAAGCGAAACTATTTATCTTGACTTACATGCTCAAGAAAAGACAGAGAAAATAGATGAGTATTACAACACTCTGTGAAGGGTAGTAATCAGGGCTTCTGCCTGAGGAAGAGAAGAGCATTGGCACCCTTGGCAAGGCAGGACCAAATTATCACCTCTTTGTTTTTTAGAACTGTGGTCAGTTCTAGTATTTCTCCCATTATGTGTGCTGTGGATTACAAAGTTGTAGACCTAAAGCTTTAAGGTTAAACAACTCTAAAAACATAGATTCTCATTATAATTTGATTGTATCTGGGATAAAGGCTTTGTCACTGCACTGCAGGACATCTCCTGGAAAGATACAGGAGTCTTCTCTAAAAAGAAGCAAATCTATAAGCATGTATGATCCCAAAAGAAAAAGTCATTCCTCAAGGGCATGAGTGGGTTTGGATTATTTAGGATACTGTTGTGGAAGAAGAATCCAGAGCCATGACATTAGGATGCTTCTCAGCCTTTTGGCTGAGATCAAGTGGAGTATATCTCTTGGATATGTGTGATTTTTGTTTAAATAACATGGTGGGGAGACAGGAGACTCTACCTGGATTAAGGCAGACTTCAAATCCAGAGAGCAACCGTGAACCTCTCGTGGCTATTGCTCTTCTTTGGAGAATGATGAAATTGATCTTGGTGCAGTTCTTGATCAGCACGTAGGTCTTGCTAGAAGCACAAGTAAGAAAATTGTGCAGTTATACATGTATGTGTTATTCTGGAGTGATGCAATATGTTTTAATATGCTGTAAAAGAGACCTCTGGATTACAAAAGCATTCAACTGTTGGATAATTTGTATTTCAGAAGATAGTTTGGCCAGTGGGTGTTTCCCCCTTCCTTTATATGTTACGATTAGTGGGACAAAATGGTTTGGAACAACTGTTGTTTCCATTAGTATACTCCTGATTGTCAGAGGTTTATGCCAGTTCAATGCAGAAAGCAAAATTCTAGATTTCTCTTCACTGCTGCAGGCGCATTTCAAAGCCAAGAACCAGTGCTAGAAGCAGCACAATCCTGGTAACAGGTAGTGGAGACTATGAGAAAGCTTAGATGATGCATACTGTGTTTTCTGACAAAAATACAGATCAAAGAAAAAGTATATGCCGTGCAGAATAAACTTTTGCTGGTGTGGAGGACCTGAGGAACCTAAGAAATCATCGCAGAGAAAGCAAAAGTAATTAGCATTAGAGGAACTCCCTTTCTTACTGGCTCACCTTCAACTTATCAATGTGTTTTCTCATCATATGAAAACAGACTGTTGCTAGGAAGGAGAAATATTTGGAAACATTTTCTCATTCACATTAATAATGAAAAGTAACATTCGATTCCCTGGGCACTTTTTCAGCTTGGGCTCTGAAACTGAACTAATTACCAATGTTGCATTACAAAGTGGAGCTGTTTCTGCTTAGGGACAGAAGAGGCATTAATGACAGCTTTTTCAAAAGATTTTCTGCAAATTCTTTGTCCTAAAGTAGCAGGCCAAAAAAAAAAACCAAACAAAAAAACCCAAACAACCCCAATCCCCAACACCCCATCCTTGCCTTTTAGTTTACATGCTTGATTTTTTTTTTTTCCAGAGAGAAAATAAGACATTTTAATTTGACTTCGTTGTCATATGGTTAGTTATCAACCTGAGGTTTCAGTGAAATGTCCTTTGTTGAAGATTTGGAAAAACAATCAGTGTGCAGCAAAAATTGATATGACTCTTAATGGCAATTTAGCTGATTAATATCCTTTCATGCTGCTTTGCAGCATGAAGCACAGCGTTTTAATGAACTCCAACAACAAAGAGTGTACCAGGTGTGTTACTAAGAAACAATCTCTAGTGTGATTTAATTAATCAGAGAATTGCATGGAGCAATTATGAGCAACCTTGTGTAAGTGGCAGTGGTACACTATCCTTGATGTAAAATTGGTTTTAAAGAAAGACATCATGGCTTGACTATGCTTTACCAGTCACAGAACAAACTTTTGTTTAGGCGGGAACTTGGGTTTTTTCTTACCGTTGGTTTGTTTTGTTTTTTTTTTTTTTAAATGGAGGGAGAAAGAAAACACTGAACATTTTGAGTGTCGGTAGTTGGATGGATGAAAAATCACTAGTCTATTTGAATATATTACTGAATCATATTCTTTTAGTCCTTTTCACCATGTGCTTTTCCCTGGATCTGCTGACTTCATTTTTTAATAACTTTCTGAGAGGCTAAAGCTGCTCCTGCTGAGGAGGGGGCATTC
>NW_010398123.1:189195-194093 GCF_000710305.1 Buceros rhinoceros silvestris | reverse complement strand
CATTCCTGACCAGCCTCAGGTGACAGCTAAGCACGTGTACATGATACCAAAGTCAAATGGCATGAATTATGCTTTGCCAGGTTAGCAAAGCTGCTTTGTGGGAGCATTTTGGTGGACAGGAAGAGGGCTTAGCTTGCAGTTGCACAATGTGTTTATAAGGAAAGGACTTTGTGTGGTGCTGTACTTAGAAAACATTGAGCAAAGCTGAGCTGAAGAGACATAGCCAGAAATGGAGTGTAGGTCTAACAGCACAATATAGACATACTTGGACTGGGTCCCACCATGCTCTAGGTTAACTTAAGGAAATTATTTTTAATTTTATGCATTTTCAATGATTACTTATTTTGTTAAAATTGGCTGATAAAGTAATTCTTTTGGTTTTCTTGTGAGAATTTTTTCTTCAGCTGTAAGGTGCGTTTACCTCTACCACTATTTTATTTTTTTTAACGTTATGTTGCTGTCCTCGTTTTGTTTTAAAAGGCATTTAAAGGATATGAATAAATAGTTCAGGTGATCAGGACATATAGTCAAGCTGTGGTTTGTGCATTGCCTTTGAACATTACGTACCTTTAGGTACTACATGTGCTGAGGAAAAATAACAGCAGAAAACATTCTGGGTTACAAGAAGAGCAGAAAGAAACAGAGCTTGAAGTTTAGCCTAAAAGTCAACCTATTATGACCTTTTATTTTAACGCATAAAACTTGTGGGTTTTAAGATCAGTCATGCAGAGGCCCAGGGGAATGGAGTAGCAATAAATTATCTCCCTTGGCTGTTAATTTTCTTGTTAAGGCAGGCCTTTAACTATGTACGTTGCAAATCAGACCACTGTAATACTCTAAAGTAAGTGGAACTTCATCGCAGGTTGAAATTTTAATATTAAACACAATCTTAAATGCTTCACTTTCTAGCAGTGTCCTCAAGGAAGTTCTGAAATGTTGGATGAGATTCACTTAACTCCAAGAGCAGGAACGTGAAAACAAACAGATTGAAGAGCTTGTGAATATGATAAAAATCCTGTAAGATCCTTAATGAGGAGAAAGAGCTCAGATTGCCTCGTTTCCCTTCCCACCTCTACAATTCACTGCCTTTAGAGAGGAGAGATTGTACTTATTTCTGTAGAAGTTCTTTAAACTTGCTGCTGTCAGAGACAGTCAGTTACTGCTTCTGACTTCTCTCTGCTTCCTCTTTACCCTGTTTGCTTCTGCTTCCTCTTTACACTGTTTCTTTTGCTGAGATGGAGGCCCACACGGGCTAAAACTAGCACTGTCGACAAAACGTCAGCCTAAATTCATGATTTCAAACTAAGGAAAAAGAAGGTGAGTTGACAGAGCAGTGATCCTGGAGAACAGTTCCTCCTAATAAGTATATGTAGAACTCCTTATGCAAGGTTAACTGATGATTGTCTCTTGGATTCTGGGATGGAGAAATTAGATATACTTGGAAAAAAGGTACACCTAACAGACAGACATAAACTGTGTTGTGCCTTACAGAGGAAGAGAGGAATTATTCATTGTTCTCCTTGCTTTACGATGTTGATCATGTTTTGACTGCATTTGAATGTGATGAACATGAAGTAGGTGGTTTAGACCTTGTTTCTTTTTCCCATTACAAAGTTGTCTGCTCAGAGCCCTGAACTGCCTGATAAACCAAACAAAAATCAACACAAAATCACCACCAACAACAAACAAAACCACTACCCCACCTTTTTATAAAAACCCTCAGTGCAACTTGGTCCAAGATCACAGCACTGCCATAATGTGATTCATTCTCTAGTCCCAGAGTCCTGCAGGGGACTAAGCCATGCCAGGCCTCTTCACAGCTTCTCTGTCTCTGTGCTGGATCAGCTGTGCTGGCTGACAAGCTCTATCATTATAAAATCTAGGAATTCATGAGTCATGACTCAAAAATTATGAAATTAACTTTCAAATCATGAGAGCTTACGTGCATATGTGTACATACGTAGACACACCCTCACATGGACACAAATTACACAGTACATAATTACATAAGGATTATTGTATTTCTTTTTATTTGATACCTTATTTCAACCTTTCAGGATTACATTTCAGAGTATTTGCTTTACATGTTTAAAAGTTAGAAGCCTTTGTTTTATCTTAAACAAAATCCCCCACTCATTCTCTTATTTCACTGAAGAGCTCTGGAAATGAGTTTTTAAAAGACAAGAGAAAAAAATTGAGCAAGGGAGCAATGTTGTTTTGGTGGGTCAGAGTCAAGGTTGAAATACAAACCCGTTTTCTGTCTGTATCAGAGCAGTTCTCCTCCTCCTCCTCCCGTCCATGGTATGACTAGCCTACTCAGAGCAATAGACCCTGCTTAAGCGTTTGTATGGTAAGGCTCTACCTTTTCCTTTTATTAGATCCTAAATTTCCGTGCTGTACTTGTTAAGTACGAACATACGTATGCATACAACTTGGGGTTGGAATGCACTGTAGTGTGGCAATATGACAGACTGGCATTTAAATGTATAAAGGCTTATTTCTGATTTAGTTTGCAGGAGCATAGATTATAGATTAAGGCTTCCAAATTGTTACTGCTTTCTGAATTTCCGCATAAAAGTAGTTAATACATAATGCATGACTTGCACATATTATGTTGTTCTTATCCAGCCTTTCCCCCATCCCTCTGTTTTGTGCTTTCACAAGACACATGGGAGAGGCGGCGTCTGTGCTCCACAAAACTTGCAAGACTACAGGTGTCTGCTGTTGCACTTTGGGGGTTGCACAGGGTCCTGTCACCCCTTTCTCTTTTATCTGTGGGCCCTGATTTGGTTGTAAGCGAATTAAAAGAAAAAATGAAAATATAAAACTGTGGAAACTGTAGATTTTTTTAATTTGTTTTTTGGTTCAGATAGCTGTGTTTTGCTGGAACAAATTTGGCATCTGAGAATGGTAAATGAAACTCTGAGCCAGGAGAGAATTTACCCAGCGGAGGGTGCTCTCCTGATAGCAACCACTGCTTCGGTAAGAGACAGTGCTGTGTAACCAGGGAGACTGCTACTGCTCTGCAGTTCCACTGGGAGAAATAATAATGAGTTTAAACTGGAGATAGAAAGATTAGGAAAATCTTTCTCATAGTAAAAATGGGCAAGTACATAGATTGTCCAGAGGTATTATGGAATACGTATCGGTGAAGATTTTAAAGTCGATACTAGAGTCTTAACATTGGAGGAACCTGTCACTAGAGGACAGAGCTAACTCAGTGCATAACATCTCACTTTTGAAGCATAGTTGCTGGATAAAATAACTGAATATTAATACAAGGCCCAGTAAAAGTATATGAAAAACAAAGGCCCTTTCCATGCCCCTACATCAGGTCTACCTCTGTCTTTGAGGATATGGTGGTTCACTGTAGTTCACCCTGTCGTTAACACCAGCTTCTTTAGAAACCTAGGACCACTATTGCTCCTGTCGTGAGCTGCTTTCTCTTTCCCACACTCTCAAGCCTAGTTTCTGTGCTGTTTCTTTTAGAGGAGGAGGAAGATTTGTATCTGTGTGTAAACAGAATCTTAAAATGGAATAAATCCCACTTTATTTAAAAATAATAATAAAAAAATCATATTGCAAACTACTGCTAAGACTAGAAGTAGATGTCCAGGACTGTCTGTGCGGTCTGTGTCTGTGGCTATTTGAAGGAGTGTGCTGCTTCTCTTGTGAGCTACGGAACACGTTTCTCCTGGGCTGAAGTCAGAACTCTTGTTTACCTCAGCAAGAAGTGGCTCAAGTATGGACTATGTAAAGATTTTGGAGTAGGTACTCAGAAGGTAGAATAGAACTGGAGAGGTTTTCTTCCCACAAAAACACGTGATTTCTGTACGAAGTTCTGGGCTAGGCCTCTCTTGGAATTTGGGACAGGCCAGAACACCCAAGCCAAGATCAAACACTCTCAGACCACAGAAGCCAATCCAGCTCTTGTTTAGGGATCTGCTCCCATGTTACACAGCTTGGCAAGAGGCAAGGAGCTCAGGACTGCTTCTGCTTTCCCTTTACAAAAGGAGAGTAGACAAAAAACGTATTGAGTAAGAGATACATTAAATGATTTAGAAAAAAATCAGGTATTCAAAAAATCCGTAAGTTAACATAGCTCTTATCCTATTTGAGTGATTATGATTACCGTAGCTGAGAGTGCCACTTACCAAAGTTGGAGTATGTACTTTCTTAAAGGAATAAAACAAATACAAGAAACCATTCTACTTGTTTAAAAACTTCCTGTTAGGAAGAAGCTATCAATTTTTCTTTCTAATTGGAAGAGGCCAGTGCTACATCACCGGCACGCTAACATTTTGTTCATCCTGATAATCAAAGGGCTCTGATGTTCTCTAAAAAGCAGAATGTAAAAAATAAAAATAAAATCCAGTGGGAGAAACTTTTGTCTCCTTTCGTCTTCTTTGGCCTGTTATAGAGGATCAAGTCTTTTGAGGAGGGAGGTTGGTTTGCTGATGTATTGTATGAGTTAGTTTCATCAAACATTCCTAAATAATTTCTGAAAAAGAGGGAATGGAAAATCAATACTACTCAGAAGACTAAGAAATTCTGTTTAAAGTAGTACCCATTCAGAATATTCACTCAGGTTGAACACATTTCAGAAAACATTGTGCCAAACAGCCCAAGGGCAAAAATCAGCATGGTGCTGTTGAAATGACTTCAGTGCATGTGTGCCTTACTGACCCCTATTGAACCATCAGAAAATTGGACTGCTAAGGCTGACTCTGTCTCGTCTGATGTCTTGAAGCCTCTGGGACACTTGACATTTAATTGTTCCCTAAAAGACCAGGCCCTACTTCAGATACCTGGTAAGAACAAGCTGAAAGTCACAGGCTCTTGGAGGCTTAAGGAAGAGCCAGAAACAGGATCCAGGTCTCATCTTGTTCACGTTAAAA
>NW_010398123.1:137990-189082 GCF_000710305.1 Buceros rhinoceros silvestris | reverse complement strand
AAAAAAAAAAAGTGGAGGGGGGGGGGGGTGTGTGTGCGTGTGTGCCAAAAACGAGAGGGAAAGGCTTCACAGAATCATAGGATTCTTTGTATTGCAAGGTACCTTCAAAGGCCATTTATTCCAAACCCCCTGCAGTGAGCAGGGACATTTTCAACTAGATCAGGGTGCCCAGAGCCCCATCCAACCTGACCTTGAATGTTTCCATGGATGGGGCATGTACCATGTCTCTGGGTAACCTGTTGCCAGTGTTTACCACTCTCATTGTAAAAAAATTCTACCATATATTTAGTCTAAATCTCCCCTCTTTTAGTTTAACGCCAACACCTCTTGCCCTGCTAACAAGACTGTCCCTGTCTTTCTTATAAGCCCACTTTAAGTACTGAAAGGCCACAGTAAGGTCTCCCTGGAGTCTTCTCTTCTCCAGGCTGAACAACCCCAACTCTCTCAGCCTGTCCTCCCAGCAGAGGTGCTCCATCCCTCTGATCCTCCTCTGGACCATCTCCAACAGGCGCATGTCTTTCTTCTGCTGAGGACCCCAGACCTGGACATGGTAGCTCAGGTGAGGTCTCACCAGAGTGAAGTAGAGGGGCAGGATCACCTCCCTCAACCTGCTGGCCATGCCTCTTTCGTTGCCTACACAGCTGCTGTCAACCACATCATCCCCCAGCCTGTAATGATACTGGGAATTGACCTGAACTCAGGTGCAGGTCCTCGCATTTGGGCTTTTTGAACCTCATGGGGCTCACACAGGCCCGTTTTTCCAGCTTGTCCAGGTCCCTCTGGATGGCATTTCATCCCTCAGCCATGTCAATCACACCACTCAGCTTGGTGTCATCTGCAAACTTGCTGAGGGCACACTAGATCCTGCTATGTTGTTTATGAAGATATTAAACAGCATTTGTTCCAGCACAGACCCCTGAGGAACATCACTTGTCACTGATCTCCGTCTGGAGATCAAGCCATCGACCACTATGCTCTGAATATGACCATCCAACCAATTTGTATTCCACCGAACAGTCCACCCATCAAATCCATCTCTCTCCAATTTAGACAGAAGGATGTGGGGGGCCAAGGCAAAGGCAAAAGTTCACGTAGAGGACATCCTTGGTTCCTCCCCTGTACACTAATATAGTCACTTCTTCTCTGATGTGCCTCAACAGGAGAGCATGAAAAGTGGGAGAATGGCCAAAGGCCAATCTTTGGGCATATGGGCAAGAAAAACTTGCAATGAGTTAATTATTTTAGTTTTTTTAAGGTGCTGCTTGATGCACATGGGTATGGGGCCTTCCAGTGCATTAACCTGCTGTCTTTTTACTCGAATTCATCTGTGAAAATTGGAACCTACGTGAGACGGTTGCTTACGTAATTAATGCTTTTCTCCCTAGTTTTAAAGGCCAATGAGAAAGTGACGTTCTTTGGTATTAGCCTTCTCATAAAATGCATCTAGCACCTGAGTGGTTCTACGCTGAGTGTGCTCAAGTGCTGTACGTAAAACTTCTGTACTACATAGAAAAGCTGAGTTATTGCGGGTACTTGGGATACAACTATGAGCATTGTAGCACGTTTCTCTGGGGTTCTGAAGTCTTATGTTTCATAATTTGATAAGCATATGAAATTTAATAAAGTCTAATTAACATTGTGTAATAAAATGTACGGTAAATGCTGTTTATATATCTCACTGATAAACAGGTCATTTTATGTCATAATGTTGAACAGTTAGCTGCATGCGTGCTAAATGTTGCTTTTAATTAAACAATAAAGAATGTAACAATCTTTATTGTATTGTTGTAAATTTTGATGTGGTACAACAGTTTGATTCCTTTAAAAATTAATTGCCTAGGAGTGTGTTTAAGTAATATTGATTATACTGGTGCCTCATGTTGATCTGTGATACTTAACCCAGCATTTAAAATATCTTTTTTTCCATTATGCATTTGTGATGCAAGAATAAAAGCAAAGTACAAAACAAATAGGCACTTGAATTCTAATAGCAATAAGCAATAAATGTCAGGCATCTGGAAATTATGGTTGCAATTTCATCAGAGTACACTTTGTTCTTCTATTATGCCTGCATGAATTTTGCTACAGGCAAAATCTATTACAGATAACAGTTAAGAACCTTTCTAATCTACACAGATAGTCATGGAAAAATGCTAGAAAACTGAATGTTAGAAAATATAATATTGCCAAGTAAAACTGACACTCTTAGAAAATGATGTGATCATGTTTAGAACTGCAGAGATAATTTCCCTAAGATCACGTTGAGACAAATTTCTGCGATGTTTGGTCCTACTGAAGGGCATATAACTAATAAGATGCAGTGTATCATTAAATGTGTTTGGGTGCTGTATATAGATAGATACTTATCTCTATACTATGGGTAGTTATTTTGCTTGTTTAGTGGTTGTTACCTGAAATAGCAATTACCAACTCCGAGTATACTTTAGGAGCCAGTACTTTTCCATTGCCAGTGATCGTATTTTGAGTAGAGACTTTTTCTGCTCCAGGTCATCTCTATTGCCCTATGCAGGCAATCCCTATTTCCTGTGAAAGTATTAATTTTATGCTTTTTATCATGCATTATGATGCTTTACAACTTTTTAATTGACTCTGTAAAGATTTATGCCCTGTTGACCAATTATAATTCTGTCAAGTTCTTAAAGTAGATTGTTTATTGTACACGGAGCTTAAAATGCTTTGTTCTAGACAGCTTAAGTCCATCTCATGGTTACTCTGGAATAACACAAAACTTTGACTTGAGAAAGGATGACACTGGTGTTAGAGAGATGCTTAATATTTTGTATTTATACTTTTGCTCTGGAATAGAACAGAGAATTGAAAGGATGACTTGTTGTCAAAAAATCTTACAAAACTGACAGGGGGCTGCTTGGCTTGCGTTTGTCTCTACCTTTTTAGTAAGGCAGTCTAAATTTTTCTTTCAGTGTAAACATCAGCCCTAGAATTTTTTCCATACTTGCTAAGGAAGATGTGTTTTGCAGTAATAAAATGTGATTTGCATCTGCAGTTAGTGAAGAAAGCAAACTCTCTTTTCAAGAACCACTGAAAGGTAGATAAGCATAAAACTTGGTGCATGTTCATGCAGTAAACAGCACAGTAATGGGAGTGTTAAAACTTGTAATTGTATAGTGCTTGCAGTTGTTTTTTGATGAATAGGCATCTTATTACAATGTCATGAAACATGCTTAAAATAGGTTTATTGGATGAATTATATCCTGCTTCAAAAATATAGCTTCTGTCCTGATATGTCAAATAGTCTTAAGGGACAGTCTTTGTTACCAAAATGTTTGGTGTAAGTAAAGGTGGAATAGTTTTGAGGAACACATTTGGAACAAAAATTATTTTTACCTTTTGATAAATGACTCAACATCAACAAAACTGGAGAACTCTCAATCTTTGAAATTCTTGTCCTACTCCTTTTATTTAGGAAAAAAAAAAAGAGCTTTAAACGAGTAGATGCAAGCTTACCTCTTTGCTAGTACAAGGAGAAAGTTTATTTCACAATGAAAATTTTAATAATGCTCTCAATCATTGGTGTGGTATCTGGACATCTTGGGGGTCTTGGTGAAATGTAAAAAGGAACTTTTGATCAATATAAAGTAGCTCATGACTTGAAACAGAATCTGTTCCAGTTTTTGCATGTTTCAGAGATGGGAAAATCTTTATAACACTTTCTCCATATGATTTTTTTTTTTTCCTGAGGAGAAGATTAATTCTCTTTTGCTGCAAAATGTTTCCTAGTGCTCTTTGTAAATGAGTAGAATATCTTCTATATTTATTTCTTTTATTTCTTTTTCTTTACCTGCTAGGTTTGGAGTCACTTAAGTACTTGAGAGTCAAATGCTAGCTTGGGCTATTTGTATTTAGAAATGTTTTCTTTGAGCAGAGAGATAGCATTTGGCTTCAGAAAGGGGAAACAAATCTGTCAAAAACATTGATTCCGGCAAAGATAGTAGATTTACTGAGTCATGAGGAAGAGTCTATGCCAATTGTCTATGTAAACTTGGCTGAAGAGGAGGCTGTTTTCTCCCTCGAGCAGCTGCATTATGTACAGAAGTTAATGAATCTGTCTATAAAATTCATGAATTAAGCTGGCTATGGCAAACTAAGAATCTTTTCAGCTTCTTTCCCGCTCTCTTGACCCATGCTTGGTGACAAATGCTTCAGTACCATGACTGTGTGATAACGTTGGCAGCTGTGCTTGGAAAGGTTTCAATGCCCATACCTGTGCTCTCAAATGATGTGAGCTAACCAGAAACGAAATAATCTTGAAGGTGAAAATGAACATTTATATTAAATGTAATCTCTTACAGTACTTACCATGTCTTCTCATGGGTGTTCTTGTTCTGAATTGTAAGATTGGTCCTACTTGAAGAAATATAAAAAAATACTTTTGTATTTAATACCAGAATGAACAAAGCATATTAATGCCTTTGAGGCCACTAGGGTTGCAAACCCTAGGGCTAGAATTTGTAGGGATTGTGCATATTTATGAAATTTTAAAGAGGAGGACAGATACTGACTTAAAGGGGACTGCGTGTGTGAGAAGGCTTTGTCTTTTAGCTCTCATCGTGAGATCACAATCAGACTCTAGTCTTTGGCATTATTTTTACAAGGAGATAGAGCATGCAACCATAGGAACAAACAGAAGCCTGTTTAAGGATGTGTGCTGTATTAAGCACTAAGTTAATATTCAGTTTGCAGCTGGTTATACATAGTAACTTTCATATTCAGATCAAATACTTATTTGAATAGAATTTATTTCAAATGGCATACAAAGATCATCTCCCTGTATACTTAGTGGAATGTCATTCTGAATGAAAATGGTTTATTTGAATAAATTTGCTCATAATTTTGCTGATTATGGGCAGAAGTCTTGTATTTTCATGTAAATTTTTGGTCCTGCAAGCCTTCTAGTTCTGTGAAAGTTTTATATTTGGATAATTTAAAAATTCTAGTTACTAAATTAAAATATACAAAACATCTAAAAAGACATTTTTCCCATCAACCTGAGATTTTTAATTCAATTCCCTGGTATATGTCAACAGCATTTTAAACATTAGTAGTTTATTCATCTTAAAGCCCTTTACTCCTAATAGTATTCAGCATAGCCTTAATTCAGGATCACAGAATTCTCTCCCGATCTTTTCCTTGTATCATTATGACTCACTTGCTCCCTTTTGAACCCAGTGACCCTCATTAATGTCCTGCAGTTGCCTTTAGATGCTAGTAATTCCTTGGTTCTTCCTCAGTTTTGCTCTTTGGTTGAGTTTGAGTAGGTTGTGAATCTTGTCTCCCACAAAAATTCATGCCAGCCCATTTTATGAAATGCAAGAATTATCCAAGGACCCACGCCATTCTCCTTGTGGCTTCTCATTGGTTTTCTTTAAAAAAAAAAAACCCTTCCTCTTAGGTCTCCTGAGGTTCAGGTGACTCTACACCCATGCAAACCACAATCACAGAGATAATTTTGTCATTGGTTTGTACCATACTGCTTTGGGTCTCCACTGATTTGTTTTCCTCTGTCACAAATTTAAAACTCTGTTGTCTTCTTGAAGATGCTTTTTGAATCTGTTTCTTCAAAGTTGTTTGCTAAAGCTTTTTTTCTTTACCCACCTCTTGACTCCAATTTTGCCACAAATAGCAAACTTCTGTCTGCTTATCCCACATTATAGTTTCTTTCATGCTGTCCCTTTCTACCTTCCCTAAAAAAACCCAATCAATCATGAGGCTACCACTACGTGCTGCTTAAGACCTTAGCTAAGTTGTTTATGAGGAATTAACATTCTTAGCACACTGAAGTTATGATACTTTTAAAACATGGGTCAAATGTAGGTTGTGCCCATTTGAATTACCTTCACCTTGGCTTTCTGTCTTTCATACACTGATTCTTTTCTGTGGTCCCACAGAAAACAGGTCCTGCAAGCTGGGTTTGGCACCAGGACCAACTTGGTGAGGACTCCTCCTGTTCAGTCTTCTAGGGAAAGTTAGTTGTAACAAAGACCTCATCCTTTCTTATTGCTAACTTAAGTTTCACACACCTTAAGAAAATCAAGGCACTTCCATGTCCTAATTTTAGCACAGAAACAGTTTTGGGCACTTCTGGCTCTCAGATACATTATAGTTTTTTGCTCCCTCCCCCAAAATCCTCCTTAAACATTTCAGTACTTCTAGGTTTTTTAGTCCAAACTTTGTGGCTAGGGGCTTAAACTGTGAACTTAAATACATACTTATCCTTACGTTATGTAAATCTAACCTGCAAAAATGTATGGTCTATTCTGTGAAATAAAAGTCAAAAATATAGCATGAGCTGCCGATATTTATGATTACCATTAAACGCAGATTTGAGCATGAACATAAATCCTTGCCTTTTATAGGGTATGGAGATCCTGGGAGAGATGCTGTCTGGTAGGTTCACCTACCAGATTCACCTGTGCTTCGTCTGACTGCACCATCAGAAAACACTGTTTAGTTCTGTAATCTGATGTGGTCTTGATATTGGCTGAAAAATCTCACAGCCTGTATGAGACAATAAGATATAATAAAGTGAGAAAGACCAGATGCATGAAAAGCACAACGCAGAGCAGGAATTTGCCAAGTGCGGAGTTATGTGGGCCAACATGGACCTCAGTCAACCTGGGAACTTGGAGTTCTCGCACAATTGAGTTCTGGGCTTCCTACTGACCTTTTACAAAAAGTAAATAAAAATATCATTTTGCCTCTCTGCACCTATATGTAAAGTGAGAAGGGTAATTCTTTCCTTTAAGCTCTGTGTAAGACCAAAGGAAGGTTATAAGTTGATATTTGAGTAAGCTCTGCTATGCTGACAACACAGATGTCAAGTCAGGAGGCCAGTTTTTTTTCCATTAGAAGTACAATTTAATACAACCTTATCAACTAAGTCAAATGTCCCAATTCTGGATCATTTCTTTCACATTCTTTCCGATCAGCCCCCTTTTTCTCCATTTCTATTTTTTTTTCTCTCCTGTGTCATCCTTCCCTGCTCAGTCACTTGGAAGAAAAAATAAGTAAGAATGATGGACTAACTTGTAGAGAGTTGCCACCCTGATTTTCATTTACAGCCATGGAAAAAGAGGAGTAACATTCACTATTCATTTACTAGCTATTCTATCTATCTATTTCTCAGGTTTTCTTGTATAGCGACAGGGATTTGGTGTGTTTAGAAAGGTTCGTGATGTGTCAGTAGACCACAGGTGGTAGAACAGTTTTATATGGGGAACTTGGCAAGTGATAAATTTTTCTCTCTTCTAGTATGGATTCCAGATTCTCTGCAGTGGAAGCTGTGACTGACTTAGCACAAATGAGATTGCCTAATGGCTACTGATTGGTTGTCAGAGCGTTTTCTTTAAATATGCATATCATCATCAGTTGCTTTGTAATAATAAGTGTCTCCTGTGTTTTCCCATGTGTCTGTTTGTATCCCAAAGCAATGTGTCATACTATAAAATGCAAGTGTGTTCCCTGAGATAAGTTTGCTTTATCCTAATGTTGAGTAGTGTAGCTACATTACATGATAGACAAGGTGTCGTCTAATTGGGTATTAACACACCTCTTATGTAATTGACATTCAGAAATAATTTCTTTGAAGTGAATAGTTTGCTAAAGTGCTAGGCAAGAGCTACCAAAAACCACCAGTGCATGAGAAATCATGCAGACGTATTCTGAGACATGCTAAAGTGACCAAGGCAGTGCACAGATAACATGAGAGATAGCTAATATAGTGTTATATTTCTGTCATCTTTATTTCTGGTTATGTGACTTGTTTATCAAATGTAATGGCAGAGTTTTGGTTTAGTACAAAGGAAAGTTATTTCTAGTGCTGTAAACTCTAAGTGAACATAATCTGAAACTTCTGGGATTTTCCCCACCAAATCATTATGAAACAGATGGCTATTTATTTCTAATATTCAGAATTGAGGTATATTGCATTTTTACAACTGGAGTTGTTAATAACATCTCCCTGATAAGTTCAAAATTTATTTTGGTTGTGCACTATTAGAGAAGATGGGAACAAGAACAACCAAATTATGAAGCAATTATATTTGAAATAAATCCCTTCAAGGTGTTTTTTTCAAAAGGAGTCATCGTTAGAATCCTGACAGAGTAAAAGTAGTCTGCTTTGATTGAATTTAGCAGGAGCAAAGCAAGATCAGTTTAAGACTTCTTGGTAGCATGACATTAGATAGGTGGTGGCCATGAATACTGGATAGATCATCTGGACGTGTAGAATTACAGTTGATTTTTAAGAAGTGTCAAGCCCTTGGCTAGATTTACAAAAGTGCTTTCACTCTAATAAATGTGGTCTTTCAGTTGAAAGCCCTTCTGAGTGCCTTCAGGAACCTCACTAAAATGAGGAGGTCTCGACACATCTCCCTCAAAGCTCCGACTTGGGCTCTCATCCTGATCAATCAGTCTTTATACACCACACTTCAAAATGTGCAGTCAGGATATTCCTGCTATTCTGTGAATGCACTAATTGCCTCCCCACACTGAAAATTTATGGATGGGGAAAAAGTTAGTGTTCTTGTGTGGACTGTGTTTTCGTATGGCCAACTACTCATTTATATTTTCTCTGAATCATGCAGATATGTTTGCTGGGGTGGAGATGGAAACAGTAAGGACTGTTTTACCCCTGTTACAAATATACTCATCTTCACCCACACGGGCTGAGCCCAACTGGCTAATCACTTCTGTCTACATTTCACTTCATGGAATATTTGCATTTTTAGTGTGAATTAATTCCCAAATTCATTGCACTGAAAAGTCCTCTGAAAGCTAGCAAATACCGATTATGAAGATATGCCTCCCAGCCAATTAAAATGCACAGGTGCAGTAACTTTGCTATCAACAGATTTGGTGTTTAGCTAGAAAGTTTTATATCAAGAAATGTTTTGAAATAGCATTGGGAAATGAGCCCATTAGAATAACTTTTTAACATCAAGTAGTAAAAACATTAACTTAGGAATACTGGGTTCAGTGCTGACTGGCTGTATTGATAGGAGTGTACCCCCACTATTTCAGTGACCAGGGAAAGTCACTCAGGATGAAGAGGAAATGGGAGGAAAAAAAAATATTAACCTCTGTTTAATTAACTATAAGGATTCAGATTAGCAAAGATGACTATTCTCACAGATAATTAGATTTTTGTAGTTATTGCGTAGGGAGCAATTTTGCTTCCATAGCCTGGCTGTCCTTTGCACAGAGCAGTATTTCTTTACCCGGGAGTCAGTGGGAATACCATGAAGCACTGTAATGACAGTGACAATAAAGCAGGCAGTTTTATTTAGAAAATGGAACATAATAAACTGTGCAAATTATTAGGAGTGAAATACATGGTGCTCCCCAGGTTCTGATAAACCTTTTCCTAGGAGCACACACAGATTGCTTATTAAAAGGAGTAAGGCTAAACCCATAAGCAAGAGGGCTCCAGGAATCTGTATTAGCTAAGCTGACAGTGTGTGTTATTACTTATAACAACTGTTTAGGATTGGGTTTCAGTTTGCTGCAGTCACATTATGCAGCACTCAACAAGTGCTGCACAGTTTTTCCTGTTTCCAGCAGGAACTCGGGGAGCTTTGCCATCTCTTCTCCCTACGTTGCTCATTACTTCCCCTTATTCAGGTCTCAGTAAAATCTTTAAAGGCTTGTCCTACAGGTGCAGTTTCTCCAAAGTAAGCCATGACTCAACCTTGCACAAGGCTGTGGGATAAGTTATGGTATCCTATAAGAAGGTCTTGGATTACTCTTCAAACAATGGGAAACACAAAAGCATAATTGCTTGAAAGTAGTTTATAGTTGATCTGTCCTGTGTGGGTTATTCAGGGGCTTTGTTTGGTTTTCCCTGCCAAAACTCCTCATTACCCGTTCGTACAAAAATCTTCCCTAAGTCGAGTGAATGACAGAGGTCTGGTTAGGTCAAGTTTGATGCACACGTATTGGGAACACTTTGGCTGGGGTAAGGTGTCTAATGGTCTCTTCCTCTCCTGGTTGCAGATTCCACAGAGTTGTTTGTGGTGTCTTTGGTGTTTTCCCACAGACTGTGCTTCCTTCATTCTGTGATCTCGCTCTTAATACTTTGCACACAGGAATTTTGGCTTATGAAACATCCAGCTGGAGTCATGCCTTACTTTTTGACAGTGGTGTGACTGTTTCTTCTGAGCCAGATGTATTTATTTTCATCTTTCTACTGTTCCTCCTAACAGTAACTTCTTAGTCAAGTGAATAGCTGGCATTTTGCTATTGTCATCAGCCACCTTTATATTTCTAAACAAAGGCAGCTCGTGAGGAAGAAATAATACACATTCCCTCTTGCTGAATTACGCACTTGTGCAGGCGAAGGACTTACATGACAAAACTCTTTGTCCTGAATGACCTTGGAATATGTATGCCCATGTCTTACAGGGTGTAAATTTGTGTGGCTGCTGACCTCAGGTAAGCCAGATGGGGACTTTGCTGCAGAATGCACCTCCTGAATGTGGTCACAGAATCTTGCAAACTCATATAAGAACGAAGAGCACATGTCTGAATTGACTTTAGGAAGATTATCATGTTGCTACTTAACCACTGGAAAAGAAAAACAGGAGCTCGTTTCTCTTCCTTCTTCTGCGTACTTTTTCTACTTGGTCAGGTTAAGCTTGTAACTCTGGGCTACTCTTCTGTGTGCAAGGGGGGAGATGTTCAGTCCAGTAAAACTTTATTGCCCGTCTCCTGCTTGCTACTTGTAGACCCACATAGCTGCATAAGGCAGCTACTCACACAAAGGTGCAGTCGGGTGGAGAAGGTGGTTTGTCTGCTCTAGTTAGTCTAATTTACACATTAACACTTGCTTAAGATACACCAGAAGCACAAGGTAGCCCTTTTCCTTATGGTAAGTGGGTGTCTTTATAGAACTGAAATCTTAAATAAAAGGCAGCTCTCATAAAATTTTCTTCCAAGGAAGAGAGTGGATATTTTAATAAACCCTAAGCATAATGAAAGAAACAGAGGAGGAAAAGACCCTAACCTCAAACCAACTTGTATCTTTAGCTTAGCTAGTGATTGGTGGATATTGGACTAGCTACATGACCAATGATTCAACGTGATTATTTGTAGTGGTGTTTGTAATACCTCCAGCTGCTTCCACAGAGCTGCTACTAAAGAAATCTTTCAGTTGACAGAGAAGTGATTGGTTAATGGCAGACATGCAGAATAATTGACAACTCAGCCTAAACATCTGGGGATGAAATATATTTTGTCAAAGAGCTAAAACCCTTGTGTTGAGAAAATGCGTTTTTCCCCTCTGATCCATTTTGTCGACAAAATACTTTTCATCAGAAACATCAAAGCCGTTTCATCTGCAAATTTCATTTTTTGAATCCCTTAATCTATTCTGTTGACAAAAATTTCTGTCAACTGCCTGAAACCATTGTATTAAACAAATTTCTTTTTGTCAATCATGATTTATTCTTTTGGCAAATGCATTCTATAATACTATACTTCATTCTGTGGAGAGAACACATAAGTCAGTTTCCATCTTAATTTTTTAGGAAGTGAAAGTTGAATGTAAAAGTGGTGTCACAGCTGCTAATCTACTGAATCTATCCACCAGCTTGGAGTATTTTAAATATATGTGGCTGAATTAAAGCTTCTGCTGAATAATGCAAAAGCTGAAGTAAGGAAGTCATAGCTGCAGTAAAATCACATTTTTCACTTAATGTTTTCTTTGGAGTATCTGTCTGCTAATCATAGCCTTCAGGCTCACAATACAGAGATGATCTCTGATGAGCTGTACTTTAACAGGTTTCTAGATGTTGATGCACTGGAGACTTTTTGTAAACTCACTGCTTATAATGAATTACTGAAACAGAACAAAATATTGCAGTATTGCAGCTACCTCTAATGTATTCCATGCTAATTTGGCATTACCCAATATAGTATAAAAATTGATTACTAGCAAGTTCATTCTTTAAAGAATACATCTGTTTAAAAGCAGAATCATGTGATGACAAGAAAAGGTTAAGAAAAAGCTTTGAGTGTAAAATGCCAGTAATTTACAGGAAAAAATTATTAGTCTTATAACTCCTTGTACAAATGGAAAGAAAAGTCAGTAGACTTTATGATCCATGTGTAAGACAAGGTAATGGATGGACAGCGATTTATTTCCTATGCGTCCTTGATCTGTATTGGATATATCTTTGCCTTGTCTGATTTTGATCATTCTGAGGTATTTATTTTTCAGACATTTCTTAATTTCCTGATCAAATATAATAAAAATATTAGGGATTATAAGGGGTGATATAAGCAGCCTAACTATTAGGTAATTTTTTTGTGTACAGTGCTTCATATCTACCACATGGTGAACTGGATTATAAAATATAATTGTGCTGTTAGTATCTTATTGAAAGTCTGTGCATATGGTCCTGAGGAAACCCTTCAGAAATGAAGCTTTCTTTGATAAAATAGGAATAATCAGGTGTCAAAGTTATCTTACAAATTTTTGCTGTAATGGTTAACTGTTCTGAGCTGTGGATAGAGTTAAGCAGTAACCTTGAGTCCTTGGCAGTGCCTCATAATGGGTTTGAGTCGTAGTTTGAACTCAGGCTCTGCTGGCTAGAGAAGAGCAGGGTGCTGTTTCCTCACACCTGGCAAATTCCTTTCATCAAAAATTCTGGATTACGGCACTCTGTAGTTTGGCATGCTAATATATGCCAAGAATTGGTGGGCATTTGGCATATGTGGCTGAAGAAAGTGTGCCCTGTGAGTAATGAGTATTTGACTAAGGATACGATTTTTTCACTGCCAATGGTTAGAACAGTGGGAGTCGAAACTGTAAGAGAAAGAGAACACTGTGAGAAACACCAGAGTGGTACTAGCTCTTTCCAATTACGTTTGAATTTACCCTCTTAACATGTAGGTCCCATAGCTCTGACTTCTCCAGCACGTTGTGCTCAGTCTGTTGGTTCCCTGCCCTAAGAAGGGACAACCACAGCTACAAAAAATGGCAACAGAAAAAAGATTAGTGCAAATATTAAGATAGAATACAGATATTCTAGGCTGGAATAAACTGCTGTGCTTGTATCCAGGTGCAACTTGAACAAACAATTCAGTGAGTCTGAGAAGTAATTTGTTGCTGAATGCCTGTGATGCCTTTACCGGTGCCCTTTGAAATTTTCAAAGCAAGATCATTGAGATGTTGTTGTTTAGCTGTGGATTTAGGTGACATAGATGAATCATCTCCTCTCCCAGTCCTATGTTTAAAAAACGTGCACCAAAACCAAGCTGCGTTTTGGACAAACATGAGCTAATTTCTGCCTTCCTGCAACATTTCAGGGGTCCTGGAGCAGAGTATTCTGGGGTAGTTCTTGAGAGATTAATGCAGTGGTTTTAAACCAGGACTTGCCACAACCTATCTGAGATAGACTTTTCCTGATCAGATCAACCGTTGGGGGATGCATAGGCCAGCTGACCAGTCCAGAATCAAACGTGTCCAAAGTAAGCATTACATTGATATTTCTTATTTAATTTTCACAAATGTAACTTGAAAAACCTTTAAAAATGGATCAATCCCCATTTTCTTTGAAATTAAATATTAGTGTGTGTGGAGGGACTCCCTCTGGTCTCAACTCAGCCAGTTCTCTTTGTCAAGGAGTAGTGTGTGTTCAGTATTATTCCCCTTGACTCAAATATTTTTCATTGCTGTGCAGTTTTGGAGGGACTTTAAGTCTTGTATAGGCTAATTCCTTTTTTTTGTTTGTGGGGTTTTTTTCCCCCGCTTTGCTCTGTGCTTTCTTCATTCTGGATCTTCTTTTCCTGGGTTTAATTTCACACTTTAATGTCAATTTCATCTCTGGAGTTTTTGCCCTTTATCTACAGAGCAACTACAAAGCAGTTGCTTTCTGTAAAGGCTGCAGTATGCAATCAAGTTGACAGGTCATCATTTATTAGCATCTTGCATTAGAATGTTAGAAATTTGGCGTGTCATTCTATTGGAAATAATGTGTGATTGATTGATTGACACTGATCAAAATTTGTTACTTCACCCCGCTGTCACACCAAATACTGAGAATAGTGACTTGAATGTAATGTCAGTAATTCCTAGAAAATTATGGAATAGCAAATCAAGGGAGTATTTTGCTCAGCGCTGTTTCTGCTACTTTAAAAAGGGGATCCTAAATTCTTGAAGAATAAGACTTGTTGAGGTTGAATTTCATGTCCAAAAGTGTTAATCCTTGTCATAATACAAAAGCTAAAAATAAAAAAGACAATTAATTCTTTCCTGTATAACCAGTCAGAGAAACCCAATATGGCAGTGTAATTAAAGTGGTTATTGTTTGGATAATAATAGGTATGATGTAAAAGTAAGGGGAATACTCTTATATAGCCACTTAGCTTTTTAGTGCTGATTGAAACAGAAAATGGTTCTAATTTAGACTTTGATCTAGAAGACAACTGTACATCTGAGAATTATAGCTTCAAGAAAAATATTTTTTATGAGCAATATGTAAACAATGTATGTATCCTTGACTCGTTTAGCTCTAAAGGAGTTTTCTCCTCTTTTCTTAACCTAAAAACTCTGTATGGGTCACAGCTGCCCTAAGTGACAGAGGAGGCTGCTAAGGACAGTTGGGTAGTAGGCAAAAAGTGTGGTTCCCCAGGTAGAAAACTCGATTCCTGAAGAACAGCGTTTACTCCAGGAACTGCAGTTGTCTTCAGTGGAGATGTACTTTGGAGTTGTCCTAGACAAGCTCAGCCCCCAGGTCTGTATGCGTGCAGAGAAAGGAAGTGAGAAGGGTTAGGATTATTTATCTGGATGTATAGGCACCTGCCAAACTTTGAGCATGCTTCTTGAGAAGTCAAGAATTACAGAAAAGCATTTACTTTTTCCATGATGGGGGCCAAGTTAATAAAGAGGGTTGAAAAGAATTTATCTGTTCTATGGATTTTTCCAAGGTTGTTCAGTAGAGGCTACATATACTGGGACCTGATTACAATTTAATGTGATACTACAAAGAAAGGACAATGCTGTGTAGAAAAGATTTTTTGTGTGTTGAAAGTCAAAGAGCAAAATTTGACATTTTACTCCTTTCTCCAAAGGTCAACAATATTTTTCTGTTGTGCTTAACGAATCTAATAATCACCCGTATTTTCTACAGCCTTCATAGTCTGTCTTGCCCTACCCCCATTTTTTTCCCATTGATATGAAATGGGAGAGGCAAATGAAGGCAAATGTGAAGAGGGTGCACAATGAGTGTGTGCTGAAAGAGAAGGGCTATGCTTTAGCACATCTCATCATTTTACTGGGGTCCAAGGCTCTCATTGAGATTGGTGAGATTTGTTCATTGCTCCTCTGCAGAGAAAAAAAGTGACTTGGACACAGAACGTGATCCAGGAGCAATTTTCAGTGAGTCTTTTGGAGACTTGTGAGTCTTCTCCTTGGAGACATAAATTAATTTGCAGGTTATTTTTGTTAATAGTAAATTACTGGCCTCTGCTGTTCTCACACTAGAAAATAATAGTGTTGGGGGATGGGACTGATATACCTCCGTTTCACTTTGCCTGGGTAGGAAGAATGAAATAAATATTGCAATTTCTTAATGGTATAAAAAAAAATGTGCTGTAGTAAAGATTTGGTGCAGAGCTTGAAACAGCCAAATGAATAGCCGCAGTTGATGCAGCGCAGTTGATGCAGCCATTTCAGCTGGGCTGCAGTCATAAAATCTTACTCCTTGAGAGATGTGTTTTCAGTGGAACACACAGTTTCATCATGGCACAACAGGGGAACACAGCGGAGAGGATTGGGCACTGGAGGCCTGAATTCTGGTTCCAGCTTTGCCGTTTTCCTTGGGATAGTAGCTCCTCTTACTTTGTTTCCTTGTCTATAATATAAAATCAGGATATTTGCCCTCGTTTGCGAAGCACTGGAATGAATACCCATCACAGGAATTCACTGGAATGAATACCATCACAGGAATTCACTGGAATTAATACCATCACAGAGTAATACATTGTCACAGAAACCACTAGTCATAAGAGTTAAATCACAATGGAAAGCTTCTTCTAAGTTTGTGTTTCTTTTAGTTTCTTCTGTAGACGGAGTAAACTACATTCTGTATCCCCAATATGTTAATTTCCTTTGTCCTTCTGATTCAGCTTGGTCATACTAGAGCTGCAGAAGAAAGGTCTGCATCATTTTTTCACACTACACGTTGTAAATTATGTGTTTGTTTCTGAATCTTGTAGCTTTTTGCTGCAGCACTAACAGTAGGATGAAGGAGTACCAGAATATACGTTGGTAACATTTGCCACTGGGCCCTGCAATGACCCTAATTTCACTTAAGCACTTAAAAATGCTCTGAGACACTAACTCTGCCTGCAACAATTCCCTAAAATCAGCCTGCTGTTTAGCCAGATAGAAAATACAGCCTGCAATACCTGTGAATACATGTATCATTTTGTCCTTCATGATATATTAGTGGTGTCAAGTCCTGATGAGATCATAGTTGAAAGTAGTTGATGATATAGGATGAGTGGGTGGTGAGTTAAAGCATTTTTAAATCCATCTGTTTCAGAACTCACTCAACCGGACCTGACTCCCCTCCTGTCTTCCATCAGCTGCTGTAAAATCAGGTACATCTCCACTGAAGGCAAGTCAGTTATGCTGTGTAGAAGAGGTGAAGGTAGGGAACGATTATTACTTTCTACTCTGGTCTAGTTTGATGAAAGCAAGGTACATCACAGCAAACAATGGACTTACTTATACCTGTCTAAAACTGTCAGATAGAAACAATTGCATGTTGACCAATTACTATAAAACACTATGGGTTGTTTTTTTTTTAATGTTAGGCTACTTCACACGCTTTCCTGAAACACCTAGTTTTCCTCTGTTTGGATAATAGTGTGTTCTAACATCGGCAAAAGCAGGATTTACTTTTGTTCTTGAATTCTGTTGATTTGTTTGTCAAGAGTTCAGCAATATGTTGCATTTTGGACAGGTGTACTCCAATGGATGTCTCTAAACAATTTGAACATGGGTAGTTGACTGAAGTATTTATTTCTTCATTACAGCAGATATTAACCTCTGCAAACAGCTAGCGAAGCTCTAAGTGCTGCCAGAATTTCATTGCTGAATACACCATTTTCTCATATTTTATGCACATTTATATAGTCCATTTGGTTCCTGTGGAGCTCATCTGTTTCCTTTCATTGTGATGCTGAAATGAAACAGTGTTAGTGAAAATGAGCCGATTGTTTGGACCTATCCACGCTCATTAGTCTGTCCTAACTTGTGTTGGCTCCTTATATTTTGCACTGTAATTTTTATTCTTGCTTTGGTGTTTAAATCTCCTCCATCCAATGCATGTTGAGTTGTAGCTTCCTGCTTGTTGTGAGGATTTTCTGTACTCTCTCTCCAATGCACAGCACACATGCCCACACACTTCTAAGAAGAAATCATCATTCATCCTTCTCCCCAGCATATATATTACTTAATTTTATGTAGACAGAGATGGCACTCTAGGGATTCTCAGTTACGTATTAGGTGAAAACTGATGGCTGTACCATTAGAACTAATTGCATAAGTAAGGACAACAGTTGGACTTGAACTATTCCAAAATTTTGATATCTGACTAAACAAAGCAGGACCTAATGGTTGTAATCAATGTGAGAGGTGCTGTAATCTGGTTTATATTTGTGGTCATATTGGATGCTCTACTTGGGATCTGCAACTTGCTATCTGTGTTCCAGGCAGCCATGCAGGGTTTGTATGAAAAAATAAGAATACAACTGAGCAAATAAAGTATTGTGTAGTACAAGGCTGAAATACTGTGGTTTATTTTGCTTTATTTGGATATTTATGCAACATAAACCTTGGTGTTTCAACATTGCTCATTTGCAGCTCGGGTAAAACTGCCTTCCTCAGAACGAATAATGTATTAGCAAGAGCTGCTCTTCCTCTACAGTGGACTTCATGGCTAAAGCAAGGAAGGGTTCTCTTTCAAATCACTACATCTCTTTCAAATCAGCTGCATCAGAAATTTGTTTTACCATGTAAGAACTATGAAAGACAAAAATTCAGTTCTCTGTCTTGCTGATACTGCCAGGCTGTCCCAGATTGTTCAAGACATATGAAATGAATGAAAGGCACTGGGCAGGGGTGGGGTTTGAAGCTCTATTAGTCATTGTGTCATAGGAACCTCTTCGTTGTGCTCAGCACAAGGCTCGGTTGCAGGTTCTTATGATGTGTTAAATACCTTTTGCCTTTCTCCTTATACACACCTTTCCAAATTCTACTGTTTTGCTTCCTTTCTCCCCAGCTATCTGATTTTTGTGCTGGCTTTGTATTGCATGTGCTTGGAGCAGATTTGAGCATTCCAGTGAGGCTGATTGTTTTACTTGTGTGAACTTATTTCTGTTCTATTATACTAGTATCCTGGTTTTGCTGAGCAAAGCAGCACAGCAGGTCCGGCAGCTGCTGGTGGTAGAGAACATGCCAGACCTAACCAAGAGCAGCTGTTTCTCTTTTTCCTAGGTTTGACATGGGTTCAGTGTAAATTTTTTTTAATGTCTTTCCCGACACTTTTTCTTCCTAACGAAGAAAATCTTTGAGATAATAAGTAACTGAGACTTGAAAGCGACACCTATCAGTGGACAATTGGTTTTCCTCTGACCTGGAGAGAGGATGAACCCAATTATATAGAGTTGGGCCAACTTCCCCACTGAAGTACAGCGTGAAATGTTTTGTTCAGCTGTTCTAATATTATATCTAAACTAAACTAAGGAGGCAACCAGATTTAAACTAACATGGGTAAAGCATGTGTCTTCCCTCTTTATTCCCCTTATCATTTTGGAGATTGTGAAATCCCATGCTTCTGTGTTTTGACCACTACAAGGGCACGAGCTTGTGTCTGAGACCTTTGTGTCTGCTCAAAGCAAAGAGTAATGTTACATCAATTTTTTTTTTTTATTTTCTGACTTTCAGCATTAGGCTTTCCTCTGGCATGTTTAAGAGAGACTGATGACCTTTTTTACTCACTGGAGTGTTCTAATTGGTTTAAATGAGTTCCATAATTAAATTTTGAGTGTCTGATTTTACTATCCAGTGTCTTAAGATGCCTTCCATAAAAGCTGCTATAAAAGTACATATTGACTTTCAACAAATACTGACTTTCCTGTGCTAACTCATTAACCGTTTAAGTGTCTCCTAATATTGGGCAGGGAATGTGTCTGATGTAGAAGCTTAATGTGTGGACCATTGAAGTCAGTGAGAGTCTTCCCATTGACTTTGAGAAGCAGTAGATCAGGATCCCAAGAATTTGGGGGTGGGAGTCGTCCCCCAGGATGGAATCAAGAAAATGAGATTCATGTTGTTGCTGTTTAGTTAATGCAGAGTTAAGTCCTGTCTTTTGTTTTCAGATTAACACAGGCTGATATTGCTGAACAGTTGCCTCTTCACATTCCACTGTCTGCCTGTGCAGAAGTAACTGAGACATGAAGTAGTATGGCAGAGATACCAAGGCTCGGCTGCTAGCTATGGGGATGGGCGCATCTCGTGAATGGGTCTCATGGATTTCCATCACTGAGGGCTAAGTGGGGATGGATTTACTTCTGCTTCTCTGGAGTCTGCAAGACTTGCTCTCTGGGTGGAGAAGGGGACTTTGTATGTGAGCTCTCTTTAACTTCATCCTTGCAGCAATTCTCCTATTTTGAATGCTTTTTAAATTGCCATCTGTTTTTTGCTTGTTTATTTTAAAACTCTCACTTTTCCTCCCCACATTCCCTTCTGGGTAAGCGTGCTTCAATGTAGAGTTTATGTGCTACAGTCTCTGCTCTTCGTGTCTAATACCTAATTGACACTAGTGAAAAACAAAGACAATGTGTGAGAGTGAGGAGTTCTGCAGAAATATCATAGAGCTGCTGTTAAGTATGAGCCAGAAAAGCCTTGGTGTCAGAAATGATTTTTTCAAATGCGGGCTCTGGTGTACTCTCCCCAGAGCGAGCTGCTGCTGTCTGGCAAACGCACTAGTCAGGTGCATTTCTTATGTCCAGTGGTACTGCAGGCTTGTTTAGTGGGGTGCTTTCACTTGTTTTTCAGTGTAATAATATTGGCATTGCTAATTAACTCTATTATTACAGTATATCTCCCTTGTGAGTATTTATTTTTAAGCTTAAATCACCTCTAGCCGATTACTAGCTAAGTGAGAATGAAGCCCTTTTGTATTGAATACAGATACTCACAAATGAAGAGTTGGTTTATTTTCTTTACAGAATATTTTTATACTGTATGCTTCAACTTTCATACAACTTTCTTATACGAACAAGCCATTAGCAAAATCTATTGTATTGCAGGTATATTTCCAAAGTGACATCCATAGGCTATAGCCATAATCCACTGGAAAATACATGCTGCTTAGTGAAAGAATAGTATATGTATATTACAAATAATTTTCAGTGTTTCATTGGCATGTCTCTGTCTTTACCTACCGTGTTAACATGAAGCTGAATCTGGAGCTCAAAAACAAAATAAAGCTTTGTTCAGCTGAGGTTTTGCAGAGGTGACATATCTTGGGGATTAGGTTGAGACAGAGTCACATTTTGCTTGATGAAAGTATTCTGCGTTACACAGGGATGTTTGTCTGCAGCAGTATGGGTTACGCTGAGTTGTTATTGCTGTTCATGGACAAAGGAAATTTTTTTGTCATCATCCATTCCATCTTTGTGAGTCTGACACTTTTAGCATAAAATAATTAATGCTGTATTTCTGAGAATTTGTAGATGATTTATCATTCCAGTGACCTGGAATAAGTACAGTGTTGATATTTTACTATCTCACTAGCTATGTCCTCCTTTCAGTTTCAAATATGCCTTGACAAGTTTATATTCTATCCTTTCTTGAGTCAGTTGCATTGAGGTTCCAGCGTAGCTGGTGAAGTTGCATCTGGGTGTTTGGTTTTTGTTCAATGTTTAAAAAAAAATCAAACAAACTTCAAGCTTTCTAAGAAAACCACTTCCTCCCCCCCATCATAACAGATTTCTTAAACCAGTTCTCTTCTAGGATTATGTGGCTGTTCACTTATTATACTTGTATTTTAACCAAGATTATTGGTAGTTCACATTATTTAGGAACCGTTGATACAAGACAATAGAATAAAGCAAACTGGCATCATAAATGGAGGCCATTATTATAAGCAGACCTGCTGTATACAATGATGATTATAATGTATATAGCAATAATGAACAATATAAGCAATAAATTACATTAACATTAGGATTTCAGAAAAAAAAAATCCACCAGTGGCAATGAAATAAAAACCAACCAAACAAAACCCAACCCTACTCTCCCCCGACACCTCCAAATAAAAAAAACCCCAAACCCACAAACAAACCAAAAACCCCAGAGCTGTTAATTTGTGTGACAAAGACAGGGCAAAACTAAACACTTCTAAAAAGTCCAAAAAACTCTATCTAAAGGCTAACTACATCTGACTGGTATCTTCTCCAGGAGGTAGAATATGAGCTGTTGGTGCTAATTAGCTGTTAAAGTATTCTAGAAATACTCTTATTTTTGGATCATGTCACGTGTGCAGGTTATCAATATTCCCTTGCAATGATGTGTAAAACTGTGCATACCGTATACTTTCTTTAACCAGATACCTGGTTATCTTACATTATAATTACATGAGATTCCAGTAGGAATTAATCTATTTCAGACTCAAGATTTTATGATTTTCAAAATGGTGTTGTAACTTTAGGAAGCTACCAAAAAATCCAGTTTGTTTGTATTATTTTTTCTTTTTTTTTTTTAATTATATGGAAGTAGTTAACAGAACTTCATTTAAAATATATTTTAATCCTCTTCGTGATCATTCCTTCCTTGCAATTGTGCACACAGACATTGTATTGATGAAATGGTAAATGGTTATCAGCTTTAACAGAAACCTCGGAAATACTCATTGTTTTCTCATATGTGATTTCACACTGAGCATATACTGAATATTCAAGTGTTATTTCCTACAAACATTTTCCTGGTTTGGCTGGCCAAAAGTAAATCTTTTTCAGAAGTGTTAATTGTCGTTGCTTTCAGTTTATAGACAGTTCATATGATCATCTCATGTACAATCCAACCTAAATATTTGTGAATCTACATGAAAGTACAGTTTACCATATATCGAGTAAACCTATTCCTCCCATTTTCTTCAAGATCAGACCTATCATGATTTATTTTTGTTCCCGGATCTTGAAATATATTTAGGTATTCACTTTTTGTGTTCCTTAGAGTATTCTTGTTGAAGATTCCAATAAAGTAAACATGGTATAAGATCTGTTAATGTAAATAGAAACACGCTTACTCCATTCTTTAACTGTGGTAGGACCTGGATCAAGATGCCAACTCTAATTCTGCAGTTAGGTGCTAAGTGATGGAGGTCAGTGGGATGATCAGAGTGTACAGCATCATGAAACAGTGTGTGGGAGCTGGGGGTGTAGAGTAACATCCTCTGGTTCCCTTACTATACATCTATTCTGTCTCCAAGAAACACGACACGATTGTATCTTGTTCTGTTAAATGGCCTACAGACCCCGTCCTCCTCTCTGCTCTCATGGTGCTTTCTTGAGACTGCAACGCCAGTAAAAGTACCTCCTTCGATTTGCTTTCATACGTCTGTATAGAGGTAGCCGCCTATACGATTCCCTGGTCACAGGAGGGGGTGGGAGTTCTCCACTCGGTAGGCATTTTTAGTGAAAGGAGAGTGAACAGGTATGCAGATTTTTCCAGTCTGGCAACTTAGTTTCTTACTTCTTATTCTTCATTAAAATGTGGGTTCGCACTTCGCACCTGATCTACTTCTTAGAGTGATCTCAGTTTGGAAAGGTCAAATTCAAGATCATAAAGTATATTTTAAAGTTTCCATATTTTAAAATGATTTAGTTATCTATTTCGGTAAAGCACTACATTTCCATTGAATTTGATTTGTGATTTTTTTTTTTTTTCTGGCTGTTGCTAGGACAACAGAAGCAGTTTTTATGCGCCAGTACATTGAAGCTAGTACACACTGTATCTATTAGCCTTCAGATATACTGCTAAAATAATCAATATAAAATGTATTGAATATGTTAGGTTTTTCAATTACATTTACAGTGGAAAACTATTTTTTTTTTTTTCAGTGTACTTTAGGATCTATATGGCTCACTATTGATTTTTATTTCAGCTATCGTGTTCTGGTATCTGGCTTGGCCATTACATTGGTATTCCCTCTGGAAATCCAGCTTTTCTATGTAAGAGGAGTCATGCTAAATGGAAAGGACTAATACCTAAAGAGAACAGTTCCTATTTCACTGATTTTAGAAATCCAGAAGATTGTGAAGACTTCCTGGTGTAGCTATTTAAACCTTTTCTGAGATGTGCTTGGAATGACATGATTCTAGTACCACAAAACTGGCTGCAAGTGAATCTGCAAAGGACCAAGAGCCTCCAGTGACATGCTGTCCTGGGCCTGGCTGGGCTAGAGTTAATTTTGATGAGGAATTGGGATGGGGCACAGCCAGGACGGCTCACCTGAACTAGCTGAGAGGGTATTCGGTACCAAATGATGCCATGTTCAGTATATGACTGGGGGAGCTGGCTGGTGGGGGAGGGAGATTGAAGCTCAGAATGGGCTGAACTTTGAGTTCTGGGTGGTGAGCTATTGCATTGTGTTTCACTCGCTTTATACATTAGTTTGTTGTTATTCTCTCCTTGCGTTGTCCTGTTTAACTCCACTTATCTCAGCCCACAAGGTTTGACCTCTTCTGATTCTCCTCCCCATTCCAGCAGGGGGAGGAGAGAGCGAGTGGCTGCATGGTGCTTAGTTGCTGTCTGAGCTTAAAGCATGACACCTGCCTTGCAAATGCAGTTTTTGCTAATCTCACTAGGAGTTTGAGATCACCCAGTACCCAGCTGGATGGGAGGGAATTACAGAGAGCTTCATCTGAGAGCTTGAATTTGCTTCAGATACAGTAAATAATTAAGAAAGCTGTTTAAAACATACTGCCAGTATCTATACCCAGGTGCTTTAAAAACTGTTTGAATTCAAGGGCTGCTCGCGTTAGGCAGCCTGGCAGTTATGCTGTTTTTTGCAGGATTATTGTATTACAACCACAATGTCATCATGGTTGAGTTAACTACTAGACTGAGTGGCAGGTGGTAGTTTTATGTCCCTTAATTGTATCTTAATTCTAGGATTTAAAGGTAATCGACAATTACGTGCTGCAGAATGCTAGTCCATGTGAAAATAAAATAACTCTATAACTACTAGACTGAGTGGCAGGGGGTAGTTTTTTGTCCCTTAATTGTATCTTAATTCTAGGATTTAAAGGTAATCGACAATTACGTGCTGCAGAATGCTAGTCCATGTGAAAATAAAATAACTCTATACACCATTTTTTCTTTTTTTGGATGTTACTTTTCTGTAGTTTGGACATAGAATCCTACTATATCATATGCAAAGTTGTTATCCTATTCATATCTGAATACATGTAGATCACTGGCTCAGACGCAGAGAAAATTTTAAACATGAGCTTAAAATTATAATGTATACATAACACTGACATGAATGTGCACAAGGCATAAACCCAAGCTTTTCCTCATTGCTAGAGGCCCAACCAACTCACAAGCCCTTCAAGAGGGTTTCCAGCCTAAAAATTTTCCAGTTGAATGGCAGATTATTATCCACTCATCTATGAAAAGATATGGGGTTAGATATGTTCAAATCTTTCATTGTAGACATCAAACTTCACATGCTTCCCACCATCAATACAAGATCTAGTACATTGCTTTATGTATTAGATGAGCAGTTAATTACAGTGTTAAGTTTTTACTTGTATGCTATTTGAAAATATCACAATGTACAATTGTAGGTGTCACAAATTTATTCAATGGTTAGTGATGGAAAGTATAGTTTTTATTGAAAGACTGTACAGAAATGAGGACTGTCTCGTTTCTCTCTCAGAATGGGTGTCTTAAGGAGACAGCTGCTGCTGTTGAGGAATGCCTGGGAAGGTTCATTCTTGGTAGCTGACACTGAAAAAGTTCACCTAGGGAAGCATTTCCATTGAAATTGGGTTTTTTTTTCCCTTTAGCTTTGTTTACATAATTGGCTGAATTGCTGTTCAGGTGTATGGTGGGGTTTGTTTGTTTGCTTTTGTTTGTTTGTGGGAGGTTTTTTTTAAATCCATAAAGTAGGTAACTGAGTTTGGTTATGGTTTGGGTTTTCTCAGGTGCTGAGAGCTGCTGATTACCCTAAACTTACACTGAATGCAGTGGGAATCATCTTAGTGCATATCAGGATCAAGCCATGAAATTATTATGCAAAGTAGTTTAACTGACAGTGTTATCTTGGCTTCTCAAAGGAACTTAAATGGCATTAAAATTCAGGGGAATGTGGCCATCGAGCTTCTTTTCACTCTGTTAAAAAACTCAGCCAATATCCTCTAAATAAATTAGAATTTTACTTGTTTCTGACCAAAATAATAATTTCTCCATTTCTTGGTGGTTATATAATAGTAATTTCTCTGCTTTTGTGTACTGGTGTGCCCAGGCCAATAATAGATTCTTTGATGCAGCTGTCTTGAATTGCATTTAGTATGTTTTTGGCAGTAGCTTCAGCTCTTTGTAGAAACAGTGCAGGAAACTTTTTACTTTTTATCCTGATAATCTACGTTATTTTTGGAAAGGAGAGGCACCTTTTTGTTTGTCTGTCATTTGACCTTCATTTTTCTCCCTAATTTTCCAGTAAGCCTGAAGCAGACAAGGAAACATGCTTTCATCCAGATTTCTTTTGCTGGTTGTATTGCCACCTGCCAGAAAAGCTACTATGAACATTCTGTTCTGTTATTTAAACAAACAAACAAATCAACCCCAAACCCAACAAAACAACCAACAAACAATAAAAACCTCTCTCAGTTTCATAGAACCTCATAATAAGTCATCAGAATTCTTGTGGAGAACAATCAGGTAGATTTTATAAAGATATCTAGTGGGATTTTATTTTTCTGGAGGCTTAAAGTCTGCATTTAAAGTAGATTCATAGCTATGTTTGCTTCATGAAACCTAGATTTTTTTTTTTTATGATAGACTTGCACAGGTTGAAATAAGGACTCTATGAGTAAATATAACATTGTATTACAGTGCTGGTTAATTCAAATATAAATCTAAACATGAATTGTTCTGTCTTTTCTAGTGAATGAAATTTCTTCCCCTACAGTATTGTGATTTATTGTTATTTCAATCTGATTGAACCTTTTGAGCTATTCTCGGGTTTTGAAAACAGGTGAAATTTGTGAACCCTTTTTCTTTGCATGGCTCTTACTTTGTTTTCTATTACCTGTACAGTTCATATTTTCTCTGATGTTTTTGGTAAGGGAAGATGTGTGTAAGTAATATCTCTGTATAAAAGCCAGATTGGCATGAGCAAGAAGAAATTAGATTGTCCCATTGATCTATTTTTCATACGTTCTCTCTGGTTTCCATTCCGCTTGCTTTCAAATGCATTTTACGTCCTGTTCCCTCATTTAAGTTTATCTTTTCTCATGTCTCTTTGCTCCTCCTTAAAAATCTTTGAATTTGAGAACTGCTTCCGAATCTACAGTTTGAGTGGGTTTGAAATCCCTCATCTGTAGTGCACTGCATGGGAATTCAGGAATACATCCAAATACTGAGGCTGTTTTGACTGTTTCTAAATACAGAAGACACTGACAGGGGTTTCTGGGAGCAGCAAGTGAGACCAATACACAAACGATGGTCCAGCCAGCTCATTTGTTTCATGCCTACAGTCTGAGTGGCTTGATGAAGTAAAATTGAAGCCGTGAACTCAAGACATTAAAAAAAAAAAATTTAGTGTTGCCCTATCTTATGTGGTGTTTTTATAGAGATCACAGAGAAGGTGGGTGTGGTGGTGGTGGTTGATTCAGCACTTTATTGAGTGCAAAAGGTGAAGTCTTCAACTAGCATAAACCAGGTTTGTTCTTCTGAGTTTTAAGCAGTTTAGGGTAAGGATCCAAAAATAACATGGTTATTAATATTCTGTCTGTGGAGGAGGTGGTGTAAATCAGTATGGCTCTGCAGCTGGTTCCATGGAACCAATTTGCATTCTTTTTATGGCAGCAGATCTAAAAATAGGCATGTATTGAAAGAGACGTTACCAAGCCAGATGACAATCTAACTGTGAATGTTTAGAAGGGGTGCCTTCCTAGCTAAGTCGAACGTTTAGCTGTCCATGTATGAGGTTTGGTTTGATTGCTTTGTTGGGTTTTTTGTTTTGTTTTTTTGTTTGGTGATTTTTTTATTTCCAAGGGATCTGACTAGGTCTTTAAGGCTTGGGTAAGAAAAGGAACTGGAAGATGAAATCTGTTTATTTCATGTGGTTTTGGTAATGTCAATTTATGTTTGAATTGGGAATTGTCACAGCTAGTAAAGGGAATTATAAAAGTACTGGCAGATATGCCAAAGTTTTCAGTTCCTATCACCGTCTATGTGGGGGAACTGTGAGTACAGCTGGCTGTACATGCTTTCTTTTGCCAGATAACTGGGCAGGTTGTAACATTTGCAAACAGGAAACTTGACTTTATTAATAATTGTGCTACTGCATTTCTTTGGGGTTTTCATTAAAGTATTTCCTGCTTCATTTAGACCACTTGCAAAATGGAACTGAAATACTTTCAGTGGTCAAAATGGTGAAAATTCCTTATGTAACTGTTATTAAATACACTATCTACATGAATTCATGAACTCAGTTCTGTCATCCTAGTTCCTGAGTTCTGGGCTCTTTATCCTCAGGGCATCTGCAGATTAGATGGTTTTGGGTCAGCCATTTATACGCTAAAACTTTGGTCCTGAGATCAAAACCAGTCTGCTGCTTGCAACAGCACGAAAACAAGTGTGCAAGAGCTTGTGAAGAGGTAAGGGGTCACGATATCATAAGAATTATATCTCGGACGGAAAGGCTGAGACAGAAAAGGGAATTTTGATAATGCAGTATACTAGAGGGCTTAGTGTCCTTTTGTATAGATGATAAAACAGACAAAATATAATTAAAGGTATGTCCTACACTGTAAAATATTTACAGTGGCCCTTGGGACAATGGTAGCTATACTTGGATTTTTATAGTCAAAACATCTCTTCTTGCTCTGCATTATGGAGCATAAAAAGATTTGTAACAATGGCTGGTGTTATTTGGGCATTTCTTAAGAAATAATTTGAGCTGGTCTTCCATTGATAGAGTCAAATCTGGCATGAAATTAAATCCAATTCAAGAACCTCATGAATAGCAAGAGAAGGTCTAGCCACTAAAGTCCTCGCAATTACTTTGTGGTCTTTACAGGATGGGTGTCCTGAAAACTGAAGTGACAAATCTGTCTGTGTTTGAGTGGTCATCTATGCCTCAGTAAGCAGACTTTAAAGACAGGTTCTAAAAGCCAGAGGCACTCAGATATACTCCATTAGAAAACCATTCCATTTCCCTTCATGGTCTGAAGATTTAGTATCTTAGGGGCTTTTGCTCCCCAGTCAATAGTGGTGTTTGATAAAGGGGAGGAAGAAGAAAAAAAGGAGGGGGCGGAGGGGGAGAATGGAACTTGGATTCATAGTACAAAGACTCCGTGTGTAATATATTTAACTGTCAAGTACCTTTTCTTGTGAGTAATGTGCAAGCTCTCAAATAAGAGAGCTAAAGTTGTAAAGAATACTTGTGGTGAGAGATACATCCACAACAGGAGGCATTGGCAGGGCCTCCAAAGTATATTTTCTTTAAATTTGTATGAGTATTGGATTATTTATTTTTTTATTTGTATGCTGCTTTTTCTTTTGTTTCCTGGATTTCTGAAACACGAGAACCCATTTCAAGACTTGAACAAAATGTAATGCTTCTTTGCACAGATGGTAGGGTCCCACAGAAGTCTGGGGACCACCAGCTTGAAATATGGTATCCATTGCAAATAGATGAAAGGCAAAAGGAGCGAGAATCCACACACAGTGTTGCAACAAAATCCCCAAGATGTGTCAGTTAGTGTAGTGGTCAAATTCAATCTCTTTTTTTCCTCCTCTTGTATTCCTAAAATTCAGAGCATAATGCTACCAAATTCCTCTAACCTTCTATTGTCACTGTGAGACTGAAATTTGGCAGATAAAATATCACATAATAAACAAACTTTGTCGTGCTCCACATTTCCTCTAAAAGCCGGGACAGGCTTTTCTGTATACGGGTTTCCTCCTTAATACCCTGTGTAACCACCTCTCTTTTCAAACCTCTCAGTGTGTGTCATTGTAAGCCTGAAGACTGCTGCTGCGTAGGACTATCCTCTTTGGTAATGCGGGAGTATCGATGCTTCTAATACTTGAGATAAATGTATCGCTCAAATTTCAATATCTCTAAAAGAGCCTTGTACTCTGTATGTGGACGCTTGCTGGTGAACTCTGACTTTTGATCTTTCATTCTGCACTGTGAATAATGCAGACAAACCAGCCTCCAGGTGCTTTGCCTGACCGTTGCTCAGATTCAGTCTATGGAACCGTGTTTCAGTCTTGATGCAAACTGCATTATAAACAGACTTTGCTTTTGCTGACAGCAGAGAAACCACTCTGGGTTAAACACTGGCGTTAGCTCAAAATGTCTCTAAAGAATTGCAACTATTTCATCAAAAGATTTATCTTTTGGTTTCTGTGGTTGTTTAAGGCTGTGCAATGACCCATAGGCAGAAGCCATGTGATGGATAGTCCATCAGTATTTCATATCAACTCCGCAGCCACCCTCTAGAAAGAGAGACTGGAATGAAAAGGTTAATATTTGTTAAAAGCTGACATTTTTGTATTCTCAGGGTTCCAGTTCCTGAGGGAGAAGAAAAGAATTAATTTACGGGATATATTTTAGAGTTGTGACTTGGAAAGTATATTTTGTTATCTTTGTTTGCTTTCTGAAAAATCTCAGTCTAGAAGACTCGGTGTTACTCTAAGGCAAGGTCCACTGCAGTCGAGGAACTGCTTTAGCTCTTCAGCTGAAAGTCTGTCTCTTACATTCTTACTAAGTCAATTACTAGATTAGCTGGGCTGGTAAATAGTTGTAAGAGAGACAGAAACACTGTTTACATCTGCATTTCAGTCTGCCTGTATTAATGCGTGAAGCTGTTGGTGTTGCCTCTACAGCTATACCTGTGTACAATCTTACATAAGCACTGAATAAAATTGCCTGAGAGAAACTGAAACTAGAAACTGGTCCGTAACTGGGCTAGAATTCCACTTCCACACTTTAAGTTCTCATGAAGAACTGAGCCCTCATGCTTCCCAGCTAGTTAAACAGGGTCCTTCTGCAACACAGGACAAATTCCCAGCCAGCTTTATTTTATTGAAATCAATGGAATGCTACCAGCAGAATAATTTGCTCTATTTTAAAATTATTTCTTGTTTTCCAGAACCCTTTTTCATTTGACATGGTAGAAAGGGCAAGATAATTCCTTCAGCTTATTTAAGCATGAGTCTACTATTGCTTCTGCCTGTTATTTCTGTGGTAACTTTTGTTAAGCCTAATACAATTCCATTTTTCACTCCATTGACGCTTAATATTTATAACAACTACATTTTAAAATATGGACATGCAACCTAATCGTGTTTGTCAATAAAAACCTATCAAAGACAATATAGCTGTATCGAGATTGGAGTCATACCATCATTGGAATCGTTAGTTGATCAGAGGATTGTCAAGAAGTATTCTTTGGTGCGAACTGGTGTGACCTAGCAGGATTGCATTTTCGAAAATTCTTATCGTGAACTTTGGGTAGAATTATACCCCATATGTATATGCTTCATTGTTACATCCTGCTTAGGATTGCTGGATATTGTTTAAAATTCCCAAATATACGTGTTAATGTTTCAGTATTGGCAAATTTATTTCACTATTAAACTGATTTTTTTCTCTTTATATATAAAGGAAATATATGAAAATATAATCATACTTGACTAATTAAATATCAGTGTTGCAAATAGAGAATTATGGGATTATGGTATTTTAAAATAAATATTAAATAATGATAAAGTATGCTTATTTTTATGAAAAAACACCTGACAGATGAAATGAAAGGATGAAAAATACTTATTATAGATGTTGCTATAGCAGATGATTTAGCAATGATGGACTGGGTTCTGCAATCCTTTTTCAAAATTTCTCCTTTGAGTAACCCTACTGATTTCATTAAAGATCTCTTGGTAGTGAAGTATGATAGTGTAAAAGAGTGTACCAGAATCTTCCTCAGTGGGAAGTGGTAACTACTGCTGGAAAAATAATTCTGCGTTTCGTGAGAGTCACTACATATTATTCTTCATTTCTTCATATTCATGCGCTCTCTGTCCTCAATAGAAAGGTCACTGTGTCTCGTTTTGATTTGATTCCAGGAAGGGTGAGAGGATTGGCAGTCATGTTTTATGGTCAGGAAACACACAACATTTCTAGGGTACCTCTCAAGTGTATCAAAACAAAATACACAATCACATCTATCACAGAAGCTGCGGGTGGCATCATGAAACACCGACATTATCATCACAGTGCGATTGATAGCAGCTAGAGCTCGCCTTAAAATCATGACTGCTTTTTATCTCAACTGGGTTGTTACTCTCTTAAAACGTATTTCTCTCTTAAATTACTTCTTCGCCAGAGGGAAGATAAATGAAGGAAAAAAATGGAAAGAATTTGGCAAAAATCTTTGGAACTGAAAAGTGACTGAAGCTTGACTGTAAGGTCTCACGGTCTTTCAGCATGAGGCTTTCTAGAAGCACAGGGCGTGCAGAGGTGCTTTCTGGTCTCTCCAAAGGAGCCAGGTCCCCATGAATGTAAAGCTTCATGTTAACTCTGATCTCTAGAGACTGTGTCTAAGCTGACAATGTGGAAGATTCACAATAGACTGTTTCAGTCTGTGTGGTTTTGGACTTTCTTTGGGTGAACCTTTCATTGCTTTACTATACTCACTATAGTGAAAAAACCCATCCCAACAACAAAATGAACCACCCCAAAATACTTTCAGGTTCACTTCAGCCATTGTCCTTCTTCCCTAGGAAAAAAAAAAAATCAAAACCAAAAATGGCTCTGAGGATACTTTATAAGCATTTTGTTTTCCCATCAGTCCAGCCTCAAGCTTGCCTCATCCTCCCACAATAAAATTTTATCTAAAGTAAGACCTTCACAAACAGCTCCTAATTTTTAAGCATCTCCATTTATATATTCACAATGAAATTCAAGTTTTCCATTCAAGACTGTTTCCATTCTCATATCTACTCTGTAAAATAAGAACATCATCTTTCAGCTGAGTTTCAGGAACTTGAGTGACAAGAAAATCCAGCTGTCCGTAGCAATTGATCTGTAACCCATGGATCTTACAATAAAACGCTCAGAAAGCGTTACGGGCTGCCTCTTTCTCATAATGATTTTAAATGGTTGATATGTCATCTTACTATTTTCTTTGGCTAAGAAATGCAAGGGAAGAGATGGTGGGATGGGAAAAGATAGGACTTACTGCCCTTCCTGGCGGTTTGTTCCGGTGTTAAGAGTCTTCTGTTAGGCTTATGATTTATTAGGCAAGGGAGGAGCATAAGGTGGACTGGGACAGGACCTGGGCTGTTTTCTGGGCAGATGGGAGAGCCCCAGCATGCACCTACTGCACCCAGATTTTGCTAGGATGGCTGAAATCTTAGCAGAGCCTATAGGATAATCCCAGAGTGTGACCCTCACTGGGGGTGAGGCAGCAGTAATAATAACAGAGGCAGTTCCTAGCAAATATGATTGAAAAATAAGAAGTATTTTGTTTCTTTACTACTAAGTCTTCTAGGAAAGTAGAAAGTTATCTCTGGGAGAGAAGAGAAAAATGCAGGTTTCATTTCACAATACTTTCTGAACTTAAACTCAGAAATACAGTCCTGTAAGGTCCAGTGGGAATAATTTGCTTCTTTGCGCTTATCTGATACTTTTTTCAGAGTTTTTTTTTTTTAAATTCCTTTCAGAGACATTACAGAACCAAATCCTACCTCTCTACATCTGTGTGACACTGATTTTCTTCCTTAACAAATTACATGGGATTTCCAAGTGATTCGTTCCTGTACTACAGTTGTCCCTAGGTTTCTTGAAATTTTGCAACAGAAGGGCACAATCCACAGCATGATTACAACTGGGGTTAATGCGAGAGACATGTCGCATGTATTTTAATTAGTAACAAACACAATTTAAATTCCAGGATGAAATACTGCCATATCTTCACATAGGTCTTTAGGGGGTCAATAGTTTCATTCTTTGCCAGCGATGAGTGCTGTTAATGTTAACATTGATTAAAGCACTGAAGGTAATACCTTTTGGATTATGGTATATGTCCTATATATGTTCTGCTGGCTGCCGAACATAGTGAGATAATTACTGGCTATTATGGAGAAAACCTGATTTCTACCGGAGGGATATATATCTCTACACAGGGAGCACTAGGTATCTGCCCATTTGTACGGAGGGAGAAACCAGGGGCTGTGTGTGCCCATATACAAACAGTGAAAAGAGAGAGGTAGATTAATTCTTGCATCCCAAACCATTCAGCTATTGGTAGAGGCATGTTGCTTTTTCACCAGCTGACCTATGTGAAAGAAGCCAGTGCCTGAGGGTATAAAATGAAAGAACATGAAGGTGAAAATGAAGATGTCTAATTGTGGAAATACATAACAGAGAATATTGTATCTAGTAAAAGCTGAGAGTAATATTAAGCCTGTTGTTCTTGAGACATACTCTGACAGCTTACAAAATACAGTGTGATAATTTCCTTGAAACAGTTTTCATGTGTAAATGTTTGTTTTAACATGTGGCAAGTCTAGATATCATTTTAAATCTTTAAGCTATTTTTTTTTTTTAATCTGTGTTTGATTTTAGGTTTTTCTAAGAGCTGTTGATTCCAATACTAGTTTTAATTTGAAATTTATTCTCTTTGGGGAGGTGTCTCATCTGGTTAAGGGACTGTGCACCCAAATGTTTGCTCACTTTTTTCGTCTCTGTCAAATCAAAGATACTGTCTCTCCCTCTGCCTTTTATTTAGTTCTCTTATTCTCCAAGTACCTTCTCTGTCAGAGAAAAAGAAACTACAGCAAGATGTATATGGTAATAGGTGCCAGGGAAGACACAATCTTCTGGTGGTTCCCCTACCATGTTTTATTCCTTCTTTTATCCTTAGCCCCAGGTCAGTTCCCATCACGGAGAGGTGCTGCTCTCTGTGTACCCCAGTGATCTGTTTTCATCAGCGTAGCACCTGAGCTCCAGTGGGATCCCTGAGACATGGCCCCCCCAAAAGGGACAGAGAGAGTGGACCTGCCCCCACCCTCAAAGCAGACTGAAGCCTTGCCTGGGTGTTAGAACAAATGGAAGTGCTGCCTGAAGGGCAGTGACCTTTAAAACACCACATAGATGTGAAGATGGATAGCAGATTGAGTGATAATTCTTCCTACTAATTCTGTGCTGGGTTTTTATAGAGCAAAGTCCATGTGCTGAACCCTTATTTAGGGGCTTTGGAGAATTGGCAGATAACTGCAGACCTTCAGTGTCAGAGAACCTCCAAAGCAATTAGTGTAAAGCACATCTGTCTCAACTATCTCCTGAGATCATATGGTATCACACGGGCATATGGGAGAGAAATAATTTTTTTTCAGAGTTCCTATAAAACATAAGTAGTGTTCAATAAAGGACATTCCTTTGACCTAAGAAGGAAATTCTTCTGCAGGTGATGCGAGAGGTTATGCTCATAGGTAATGCTTGCAACATGGCAATTACAGATGCTCAGGAGCTAATTTATTGAAACTAGTGGAAAAGGGGTCACATCATTAATCTTCTAATGAAAAGTCATTTGGGAAAGAACTGGTGAAATTTTCAAATAATGTTTTGATATTTTACTTTATAAAAAATAAAAACACTTTTGAAACTATGAGGTTGCAGTGAGGGCTGGAGCTGTGGGGTACATTTGAGCCTGCATGACCTGTCCTACTGCCCCAGCAAAGGAGCAGGGCAGGTTGGGGAAGGAAGCGGCAGCCCATAGCTTAGACATCAGGCAGCTCCATGGGGGTGGGATGAGGCCAAGCCAGGATGTCAGCTTAAGAGCGAGAGGCTTGGTCAGGGAAAAAGTAGGGTCAGACACAGCCCTAGGTGAGGCAGGTCATGGACAGGTAATTCAGACAATAATCTCAGACATGTTGTACTTGCAATGACTTGTAAATGTTTTTAGCCACTCTAAAGGCTAGTCGAGCAGCTTAATAACGTCCCATCAGATCTATATCGTATGTATCTTTCCTTTCCTGCAACTTTTTCCTGCTTGTCCACTGTGTTTGATAAGGTCTGGTGTTATGGATAAGTATGTTTGATCTGCTGCTCTCTCTTTTCTTTTTACTATTTAAATTTGCTGGAGGTGCCATCCAGTGAGGCAAAACTGTCTCACTGTTTACTAGCCCTCTTCTTCTAATGCATAAGAGGGGTAAAGAAAAAGGTTCACTGTAATCCTGCAGGTTTATGGAGTTGAGGCAGCACAATATACAGATCGTTCAGAGTTTCAGATGTATTGTCTCAGTGATCAATGCTGAAACATGTTATTTGGAGGCAAATATTTGCTGTGTTTAAACCAAGCATACTTAACTAGCCTTACTCGTGGCCAGGAGGAGTCTAGAAAGATATCTACCTTAGAATTATTGCTGAAGTACTCGTAACAGGACGAAGAGAAAACTGACAATATTGGGGCAAGCACCTGTTATTAGAGGCTTTTTTAAAATGAGGATAAGATGCTTAGGAGGAGTTCAAGTTTCAGGAATCTGCTTAGTTTAGTATCAGATATTCTTGGAGCTCTTTTTTGTTAATAGCTCTATGGGTAAAAGGGTTTGGAGGCAAATTCCTCTTTCTTTAGGCACGATTTGTTGTTAGAAGCTCATATCAAATATTTGATCCATTAAGAGCAATGCTGTTTATCACAAACACCTATGCAGGCTTCGAATCAACTATTGGACAGTGGTTCTGAAAACTTCCCATGGAGAAAGGAAAGCAAATTAATGTTCCAGCATTGTCTGCTACCCTGAGTCTGCAGTGGTTCATCTGTTTATTATCTAGACCACTAGAGACAGTGCTCTTTTAGAGTTTGTATCTTACCATAGGATTTATAATTGCTTTTTGCTTAGAGGTTCTTTCATGGTAGATCATAGTATCCTCCCCAAGAAGAAATAATGATGTGGGATGAGATC
Source organism: Buceros rhinoceros silvestris (assembly GCF_000710305.1). Taxonomy (NCBI): domain Eukaryota; kingdom Metazoa; phylum Chordata; class Aves; order Bucerotiformes; family Bucerotidae; genus Buceros; species Buceros rhinoceros. Next base: position 152,814 of record NW_010398123.1, on the reverse strand, counting down.
CCTTTTGTTTCGTTCCATATCTGTGATGGTGTTTAGTAATCACTTGAAGTGAAGGAGCATATCTTTATTCTGCTTCCATAGAGCCTGCCCTCAATACACATTCTGCAGACAGTTGGACTATGGATAGAAGTAAAGACTAAGTTTAGTGTTGCAGTTTGAAGACCTAAACATTAAATTCTGAGATGACCTAATACTTTTTTTAATGCAGAATGATTAATACTTTTGTCTCTGCCAATCACTAGTGAGATGAAGTCCATTTTTTTTTCTATTCATTTCACAGCGAGTACAAGTCCTGATTTCCATGTCTCAAACATACCTTGATATATTTATAATTTTTTAATTAGGCTTGATCGATACATGCCTTGTGTCACATGAGTCGGACAACCAAGGGAGCTCCAGCAAAATGAGAGACAAAATGTGTAAGCCATAAAAGTTACCCGTTGGCATTTGTTTTGTGTTGGGTTTTTCCCCTTGTAATGTGATGTTATTTCATGCTAATTTGTAGGACGATATTAGACTTTTAGTAATTTCTTGCCTGACATGTAGATTCCTTCAGGCTGTAATGGTTTGTGGGAAATTTCATGCAGGTGTGTGATTGTTCAGCTCTGTAAAGCTCAATGTCTGTTGCAAATTAAAAGTGGGGAGTTCGTATTTTTTCTAAGCACTAGAATGAAAAGATGCTTCTCATTATGAAATCACATACAGAGGAATTTATTGGTAGTGGCTGCTTCTGAGACTCTGCAAGACTGTACAGAAGTTTTGGAAGTGAATGAAAATCTGTACCATGCGGACGTTAAAGTTATTCACTTAGAGTAACTTTTTTGATAGGTTGAAAATATTTTTTGTGTTAAACCATTCAATTTTATTTCTGTCAATATGAAATGTACCTAGATTTGTTTCACAGAAATGTTAGTTACAGATCAGTTGATAAAAGATATTGGTGAGAAATAGTATCGGGAGAATTTCTTTATTCCGCAAGGATATACGACAAGCTTTGGAAATCATGGAAATACACAAGTTGCAGTGAGAAAGCGTGAAAATCTCAGCAGTTTGGTATCCAGTTAGGGCCCCTGTCACCAAAACTGACACATTTGAGGGAATTGTTTCCTACATAGAGGATTATTATTTAAAAAAACTAAAATTAAATCAAAAGTAAGCCTCCAAACCAGAGGTGTTGGCAGTGACATTGGTTAAAGCAGGAAATAAGACTACTTGAACTGAACCAATACCGTTAGTGAAGCTACTGAGTAGCGCCTAAGATTTCTACAAAGTCCATAATTAAATCAAGTCACACGAAAATATCTAGCAAAAACAGAGAAAAAGGCACTGATTTCTGAAAACGTGACCCACCCAAATCGCTGCCTTAATGCAGTTAGAATGGTATATTTGGATTTTGCAGTTTCTGTGTACTCCATCTGAGAACTGATCAGAGCGACTTAACTATGGCTTTACTAGTGGATCACTCGCAAGAGTAAGATTTCTTATGCAATCTCTATTTTACGCTTTCTTTCTCTTTGCTATTTGCAGTAGGACTTTGGTATCATTTTACCGTTCTTGTTTTCCTGCCTTTTCTGCTCGACACTGAAAGTATTTTGAATAGGGCTTCCTGGGTGCTGTGGACTTGATCGGGATTATAGCCCATGCTAGGGGAGGTGACAATAATTCCTCCCAGAGCAAGGCATTAAATTAAACGAAAGCAGCCTAACCCTGAAGGCCACTTAGATGAGTAGTAGTTGAACTACTTGCCGACTAGGAACAAGCAAACTTGTACTTTCATACTTTTTTCTGCACGTATGTGTTCATACACTGGGGAAAGTCAGAAAATTTAGAGAAAGATTTAAGGTTGATTTTATGCTGGCGTTGCACTTGACCAAGAAAAATTAAATTATTTACTAGCCGTTGTTACATTGACAATTAATTTCCCATGTTTTCATCATAGATTTCTGATACCTTTCATTAGTGCAGCCTTGTGTTTCATATTTACCCTGGATTTCATATATCACGTTTCTAATGTATCTTGAAAGACTATTAAGTGGCTTTACTATAAATCCTCCAAAATCAGCAGGTTTTGGGGGTCTGGTGAAAAATATATTTCCAAGTATTATTTATTGTAGAATGACTGGTACAGCCATATGCCTGAGCAGCACAGCCTTTCAGAGACTAACTACATAATGCATTGGTGTTTGTGACCCTTCATTGAATGACTGCATTAAGCGGCTTACCTTAAAACTTAACAGATGACAGCAGTGATTTTAATTCTGTGAACTCTATACTCAATTAACAAAGTATTATGAAGCTGCAGATGGTGTTTTCATTGAGTGTCTCACTGAGACATTATTTAATCTTTGGAATGAAAGTATTCTTTAGGTAACTTGGTACACATTGTAATTTATACATAACAACTGGGAAACAACGTCTCTAAATGATCCTGAGTCTGCCATCCAAAATATATTACAGTAGGCGATCGTCGGTCTTCAGCTGCTTACTTGATTGTGTAGTCCTTTGACAAGAGATGTTACGAGGGAGACGTTAGCATCTTAGGTGTTTTTTTATAATCCTTATTTGTAGGTAAATATTCTTCCCTTACTTTGTTTCCGAAATATAATCTTATTAAAGAAAATGTCAAGAGTTTTTTTCCTTACGTTCCCATTATCTGTTTTTGTATAAAAGTGGGTTGTATTTATTATTGCTGTTATCCAAGATTTGAAGCAAATTTCCACATGGTTGTAATACCTTGTTCTTTGATCAGATAAATTCTTTCTAGGCTTTATCATAACTTTTCCATAGCAAAGTCAGGTTCTTTTGCAATTAAAATATTGTGAAAGGGTTTTGATAGTTGTAGAAGTGAATCCTATCTACACTTAGTAACTAGGACATGCAAACCTTTTGCTGCCCAGAAAATCTTATGCTATCACTTCATTGCAAGGTGTCATGTCAGAAATAGCATTTTAGTGTTTTTCATACCGCTTAGTTCCTTATAGAAAAAAAACTTTGCATTTTCCCAAATGAGAGGTTTCCATAATGAGAGATTCAGCATAAAGAACATACTGTATTCATTCTGTGGTCTCGTTCTCTTATCAAGCACTTGCTATGTTCCAGATTATTTTAACAAGTGGGCTAGTGTGTGACAGTTATGGCTGCACAGTTCCCTGAATCCGTTTGCTGAGTTCCCAGTGATGATAACATGAGCTCTATGTGTGGAATGAAAGCCGTATCACAATTTGCACCTGCTGGTAGTGGCCCTGCTAATTCACAGGTTCCTAAGATGTATGAGAAGTGGAAGTGATTTTTTTTCTTTTTTTTTCTTTTATTGTAGTGGCTTTCTCCTTGTTTTGCTAGGACAGGTTTATGATCCACTTACAGAATCATAATAATTGACATCTTATTTTTATTCTTCAATTTGTATGTAATTTTCATTGAAATTACTACTCCTGTTTAAATGATCTCAAAATATATTTAATACTACTTGTTATTTATGTAGGCTAAATAAATGCTTAGGGCTTTATTTCGAAACTGTAATGCACATTTTTCCTTCGCAGTTTTATGTAGTCTGATCAGATATGTACATTCTATGTTGAAGTTAAAAACAGACTCCTGAATACATCCTGTTCATGTACTGTTAATTATCTCCATGTGCAGAGGTCTCCAGAACTCGAAGTAGTTGAGCACAGTTTTTAACAGAGAGGGCTAGAAACTGAATGAGCTTGTCAGTGCTAATTTTGAAAGCGATAGTATGGGTAATGGGGAAGAGGTGATGCTCCCTAGGCTGGGGAAGAAGGGGCGATGTTTTTTATTATTTGCTTGCCTGGATGAGATTGCACCCGCATGCGTGTCTGTAAATGTTGTTTAACCTACATTGCTGAAAGCTGTGCGTCAGAAGCAGTAGAAGGTGTAGTGGGGGACAGTCCTTCATGTGACGCTGCAAAGCCATGCTGTGACCTGGGGGCAAAGCAGCTGATACTGAGCACGGTAGAAAGGATGAAATGGGGCCCTTTTTGTGCTGGCAACTGCCAAACCCTGTCCCTTCCTAGCAGCTTCAGCACCTGATATTTGGATCTGCCATTTTTGGACCCAGTGAGGTGTTCCTGTTTGACAGCTATTGACCCTGTGGTCACAGCTGTGGTGTGGAAGTGGCAAGTTGCTTTTGCTTGTAAATAGATAATCCTATTTACACTCACCCTGCCTACCGGTGTTTTCAGACCCAAGCTGTGAAACACCTCCTGCATCACCCCCATTGCTGTGTACTTCCAGGCAGTGATACCACAATGCGGGGTCTGGCATTTGGAGCTTATCTGTTCCCCCGGTATGTTTGTATCTGTCTGCCACTAGTTTGGTGATATTTCTAGATGTCTTGTTCAGCTTTCAGTGATGAGGTGGTTGTTTTTTTAGATTTTTTGTTTGGTTCGTTGGTTTTGGTAGTTTGTTTTTTTGAGACACACTGAGCCATAGTCACAGATCATAAACAAAAAGGATGCAGAAGACTACTTAACTTCTCTGCTCTACCTAAACTTGTATACAGTGATTCCAGGGTTTCCTAAGTTGTAGGTATACGTCCTATTTTCCCTCCACCCTCTTAACTTTCAATATTTCAAAAAGCAAGTTGAGAATATCCATGAGGACACTGCATGACTGGTGTGTATCCATTCAGGGAACGCGACTCCTGTGTTATTTTACCTGATACCTGTACTTGTTTTGATCTTTCAAAGTCGGATGATGGTTTTTAGTAGGTGACTTGGTTGGTTGTTTGTTTGTTTTAGTACAAATAATTATTTGTAAGTACAGATACCCATCTCTGCTAAGGAGTTAGCATAACCAGTTTTAGACCTGAATTTAAATTCAAGGCTCTCAGTACTTTTAGAGAGGTGTGCTCTGCATGACCCCACCATCTGCCAGGATCCAATACTAGCTGAAATGACAGTTCTGCCTTAAAACATTAGCAAACCTGCAATCCAGTCTTTTTTTTCTTCCTGAGCCTTTTCACTTAATGTCAGAGCCCTCTAACAAAAGCTATGCTCTCAAAGCTGTTGTAAAGAATAATGTCAAACCAAGTAATTATTGTTCAAACAGTTTCCGTATTCCATACTGTATGATCTTTTTTCATGTTCATATGACGTTTCTGTTTTTATTGGACCAGGTACAATGAGTTTAATACTTTTTTTATTAAATTCCATTTCTAATAACTAGAAAGAATTTCATTCTTATGGTCTCTACAGTACATACTTTAGCATACTGCTCACCTTTCTTTAGTTTGCAGAAGAAACGCAGGGTGAATACTTACTGCTCAAATGAACAGGAAATAAAAGGTCCTTTTTTAATTTGATACATGACGTGATGTCATGAATAAGAAGAGTCTGAGTATTAAGAAGTGAGTGGCATCCTGGGTCGTCTTACAGCTGCAGAGTCAATCAGTAAGTTGCCTACGAGCCTTTACCACAGGAGGAAACCTCAGAGGTACTGGTCTGTTGAAATTGGAAAGGGGTCTGAGGCAAATACAGACTTGAAGGATAGTGACTGCATTTTGGATTCTAAATTGTGATGGTAAATGAGCTCCGCTCTTGAGCTGTAGTCATCCCTGACCCGGTTTTGGGGAATCTTGCACGGCTGTGTAACCACTACACACTGATTATAGTGCTCAGTATAGTGGCTGCAAAAGCTGTATAAAGTGTAATGGCTTTAGAAATATCTCACATCACTGAAACTCACAAAACATGTTTTTCCATGATAGAACGTAAGTCTAAAAACTAACAAGATGCATAAATTGCTTGTTATTGTATGAGTCCTGGTAATAAACAAGAAAAAATAATATTAGGATTAATAACAAGCCATAGATTCAGGAGTTCGTGAATTAGAAGACATTAATCTACTTGCAATGGAGCCAAGTATTTGTGTAGTTAATGCATTTCATTTGCTTTTTACCAATATATCAAATTATATCAAGTACCTGTTCCAGAAGCCAGTTGGGAAAGATGTTAGCCTAGTTATTATTCATTCTTATTTCAGGAGAAACTGTACTTTTGAAAAAAAATGTGATCCGTATGGGCAGGTGGTTCTGTCTCCACTGGAGACAAACGTACTGTTACAACTGAACTGAGGTACAACAGCCAGTTGTTTAGAATATCTAACTGATTTGTAAGTTGCTAATCTATTAAAATTTAAGAGATGTGTCAGTTCTTTACAGATCCTAAAGCTAATAAAGGAAATAACTGGTTTAGACAGTTATTTTTTAAATAGTATTTTAGGTGCATGCTAGACAGGTCCTCTTTTAACCGTGTATTCTGATCTTGCTTTAAAGCATTCTTGAGGAAAATTTCCCAACTATATGGAAGTTCCTTTTTCAAAGTTGTTATTATTTGTATTTTTCTGGTCCCTAGAAGCCACCACCTGTACAACGTTGAGGCGTGTGTGGACTCTGCAGCGCTGCAGTGCTTGGAGAGCTAATGGGCAAAGCAGGCAAAGGCAACAGTGGTTTCACATATGAAGGAACTGAGACAAAGGGACATTAAGCAATTTACAGTCTGTGTCAGAGCCAAAAACTGAAAAAGCCTATACTTTGTCATATTTATCTAATACACTTTCTAAATGTATCTACTAGATTCAGATCACTGAGTTCTCATTATTCTCCTGTAGCATAAACAGCTCTTTCCTAACTACATGTAATGAAGTCTTTTCCCATCCTTCTGTTTTTCAAGGCTGAATGATTCGTCTCAAAGCTTTTTATCACAATAAAGAATTTTTAAATCCTTAAATACACCTTGTGGACTTTCTGGCATAATTTCAATTTTGTTTTGAAAGAGCTCTAGTAGCTGTATTTTAAAAGGAAACTCATAAAGATTTAAACATTTATACTCAAGATGAGAGGAATAATTCTATTTTTGTGGATAAGGATTTTCTGTTTTGCCAGTATTTCTTTTTTGAAACAAAACTGTCATAACCATCTAGTCCAGAGGAAATAATACAGTGAAACAGTAATTGCACAGCCCTGGATGAAATCCCGGCTCAGTTAAAGTAAATGGAAAAGCTCTCACAGATGACAATGAGACCTAAATTCTACCCACTGTTTTCATTGTGGTTGGAAAATTCACCATGAAGTGCATAACTGCAATCCGTGTGCTGAATTCCCAGTGTGTTGAGGCAGCATCATAAATACATTCTTGATATTTAAGATAAAATCAGAAGATAGGGTAAATTTTTCAATTAATTACTCGGGAATAGATGCTCGTAGATACTCATGAATGTCCTGTTTAACAGTTTTGTGTCATCTACTACATCTTAAACACTACCTTTCTTATATCCAATAGATGTCTAATCATGATTAGATAAGGAACACAGAAGTGACTGGAGCACTTCAGATCATTTGCTCCCAACAGGAAAATCCTACTGCCTGCTATGTTTGACTAATAATATTAGCTGATAATCTAGTAATAAATGCATTATTTGGGGAAAAAAAAGGTTATGAACTTTGAGTTAATGGTGCAATTTCAGACTATTTGAAGAGTGTTTTCAGCTTCATTTGGGGTTGTAATTGATCCACTGATGAAGCAAGATCATCATGTTATTCAAGTTGCTGTAGCTTCATTGACATCAAAAGGCAAATTTAAATGGGATACAAATCCAGCCTATAGTCTCCAAAAATATGAAATGAAAGTCACTGCCAGACCAAATAGTTTCAAAGCTGAAAAGAGAAGGCTGCTCAAAGTAACGTCAACCATCTGGGAGAGAGATTGCGTAGAAAGAAAAATTTTCTTTGTCAAAGTTATCAACTTTTTCCAAAGCTTGTAACAGAAACAAGAACCAGTCACTTTGGCAGTAGTTCAAACAACAAAGCCGTGAAATGAACTGATAACTAGTCAAGGCCACACACATCGTGGTAGTGAAATGCAGGAAGATACTGCGACCGGTAATAAATGGAGAGTTGTAGGCAGATGGTCAAGACAATGGGAAGAGAAGAGACTGGCAAAGAAATCTGCCTGATAAAACAAATAGTATAAGTAAAATTTTTTTTTTAGAGTAGTCACTACTGACTTGGTCAGTGTTTCTTGTGGATTTAAACTATAGCTGAGAAACCATTTTTGCATCTTCAGTAGGGGAAAAAAATAAAAAATAAAAGCAGCTAGGTTCTTGATCCTCTTCTCTTCAGGACATCTTCCTACACATGCACACTTAGCACATCAGAAATGATCTCCTGCTCCAGGAGTTGGGTCATAATCTGATCAAGTGCCAGATTAGAAATTAGATTTTTGCCGTGTTCTCCCTGTTGCTGGATCGTGTACCGTGCTGTTTAGAAAGGTGGTGTGTTCAGGCAGAATGGATGAAAAGGGCTGGAAAGCAGCCTGTAAGTTACCAGGTTGTGACTATGCGTAGGAGGCTGGCTGTGTGGCTCTGAGGAAATGACCTTTCTCCTCGAAGGCAGTCCCTAAAAGGGCTGTTGCCAAACGTAATTTCAGTCATGTGTGGCATTTTAATGTAGATAAATAGATAAATAGAGAAATGAGTTAAATATAGAATGATAACTGGCAGTAGCACTTTCCCAAAACATAGTCTGATGTTGTTGGTTTTTTTGGTTTTTTTTTTTATGCTCGCGCATGCTCTTTCTCTCTCTCCTTCTCCCACCAATAGAGACAGTGCACAGGACTGTGTGTTCTCGCAAGCTACGAATGTCTGGGCATTGCTGTATACCTTCTTCCTCTGTTTTTACACTTTGCACTGCTACTAAAGGAGACAATCTTAAAGCATGTCTTGATTTTTGTGTCAGTATGTGTGCGTGGGATTATTGTCAGTAGTTACATGCTTTGCTTTGAAACAAACGTGGTCATATTGGCTGTTTTAACACTCTTTGTAACTTCTTTATTTAGAATTTCTTATACTGTGGCCTGCAGAAATATAATTTCTGCCTGCAGCACTCGTAGAAACTGCTCATGCAGTCAGTGCAAAATCTGGTAATGACTTTGAAGCAAAGACATGAGGCATGCAGTGTTTCTTTTGGCGTACTCAGAGTTACGGCAATACTTAGCCTCTGTTAATTGGTGAAATATTGCTTGGCTTGGCTGGGTGATGTCTTTCACAGCCTATAAGCAATGTTTCTTCTTCAGGAGATGTTTCTGAAATGGGAAGAAACTCCACATTGACAGAAAATGCAGTAAGTCAATCACGACGGTTACTCATAAATGACGTGACCTACATCTAAAGTAAAATTCTGTATAAAATTTTCTGTCTGAAATAACAACTCTGGAAGTGACATTTGCCCTTTAGATATATAGATACAAATAAAGGGTAAATTAATCGTAGTGGATGAGTCGTTTTAAAGATTACAAGCTTCTGCAGTGTTGTTATTATGAATGTTTTGTTCCCTGAAGATGCTCTACACCTGATAAGGTTTTAGAAATTTAATTGACAATGTTCAAAAAACCTAAAATTATCATGTGCCCTTTTGCTGAAATACAAGTGAACTAAGAGATTCTTTGTAAAAGAAGCTAAGGTGAAAAGCGTGTTAGTAGCCCTTTGAATACCATATCAACTTCTTGCTATTGTTAATAAAATTATGGTTGGTTTACTGGCTGAAATGATTTTAAAATAAATAGCTTCTGTGCAGATATTACAACAATTTCAGCATCGCTATTTCACAGTGTTGAGATAATGGGAAAGATGATACACTTAAAGGTCATTGCTTATGCTGTAGTTATATGTCTTACAATGCCTGAATGATGTTTTTAAAGAGTAATTGAATACTTATAACATGCAGGATTGATATTCTTTCAAATGCTGACAAACATACGTATATCCAGATAATGGAAATGATTCTTCTTTTTTTTTTTTAATGTATGTGTTTGTTCATATAAATGCAACTTAGAGTGCATTCAGCTGTGACTCATGAATAAATCTTGAAGATGCATGAGGAATGAGAGCATTCAAATCTGATTTTCAACTGAAGGGAAAAAAAGTTTGAATTTAATTTCTTTAGTCCATTGGGAAGGGGTGATTTCACTTAACCGCTTCTTTGTTAAAAATACTTGCCAAGCTATAAGTCTAAGGAAATTTGGTAGAGATTTTCAAAGGTTCTCAAGAGAATTAGCATTTAACTCCCACTGAAATAAGGTAGTAAAACCTATTGAATTGCTATCAGAACTATGCCCTGAGCCGCTTTGGTCTTAGAGGTGCAGGACAGCTGCATTCCACATCCTTCACTGGGCTATCATTTATCTATTCCAAATTTTTGTATGAACATGTATCAGAAACAGCGTGGCCAGCAGGAGCAGGGCAGCGATTGTCCCCCTGTATTGGGCACTGGTGAGACCACACCTTGAGCACTGTGTCCAGTTTTGGGCCCCTCACTGCAAGAAGGACGTTGAGGTGCTGGAGTGGGTTCAGAGAAGGGCAACGAAGCTGGTGAAGGGTTTGGAGAACTTGTCTTATGAGGAGCGGCTGAGGGACCTGGGAATGTTTAGTCTGGAAAAGAGGAGGCTCAAGGAGGACCCTATCACTCTCTACAACTACCTGAAAGGAAGGATTCTCCCATGTTAAGGACGACATCTCTTCTCCCGTCAAGTTACGCCAGGGGAAATTTAGGTTGGATATCAGGAAAAATTTCTTTACAGAGAGGGTTGTGAAGCACTGGAACAGGCTGCCCAGGGAGGTGTCCAGGATCCCTAGAGGTGTTTAAAAGCCATGTGGCTGTGGTGCTGAGGGACATGGTTGAGGGACCCTGGCAGTGCCGGGGGAACGGTTGGACTCCATGATCTTAAAGGTCTCTTCCAACCAGATGATTCTGTGATTTTTCTTTTTTTTTTTTTTTTTTTTAACCTCAAGGAAAAAAGAAAAATTTTTTTTTTTTTTTTTAACCTCAAAGATAAAAGGATACATTTTCTTTACTTTTACTGAGAAGCTTAAGGAATTCATGCAGTTCAGTAATGAATCATTATCACTTATGTCAGCTCATGCTTTGGTAGAGTGTTTAAGAGAAAGGGAATAGTAAATCAAAATAGATAATTTTTTAAAAAATTAATCTGCTTATTTAGTCATGTTTCAGTATACCCAATAAATGTGAAGACAACACATTTTAGAACTTCAGTTATATTTTCCAGCACATATAGAATATATTTCTCAGAGCAGCTGAAAGCTCTTTAACCATGACATTTAATAATAATATAATGACTTTATTTAAAAACGATATAATCATATTATCCTTGTGCTAGATTGGTTGTCTGGGTGATCTCTGTTCTTTGCTAGTTTACAAAAGAGTAACCATTAAACTGTACAGTGACATTTCTGTCTTGAAAGGACTTTCTCAAGTTGTAAAAAGGGGGAAAAAATTCCCCAACCCTATATTACTTATAATGGGAGAATTTGTTCATATATTTTCAAATGGGAAAATTTTAAGAAACCAGAAAATGTGATCTAAGTTTCCAGTTCCTAATTTTCTTTAAGGTAGTTCTGAAATTCTTTCAAGCATTTTTTATGCTTACCTACTAAAAATGACAAATCAGTCATCACAGGGTTGTGTGTGAGCAATATATGTATAAATTACAGTAGCATGCATCTAAATGTGCCATTTATCTGCCTAGATATGGCTCAGAAGTCTGTGCCTACTCCTTTACAATGAATACATGTTCAGGCAGTAAAGATTAAAAACTAATTATACACACATTGTCAGTACTAATATTTGTACTTAAGTTGATTTACAGTACACCAAATAATAAACCTGACTGAAATTATAAAAGTTATAGGTACAGCCATTAATATGCTCTTTTTATAGTACCTTTTTCATTTTTAAAAAGCATATTAAATGAGTTTTAATGTTTGTAAAGCAGATGAAAGGCATGTAAAGCTAGGATAAAAACCAGTGAATATGATTATTTAGCAGTAATATAGATTGCTTTTACACTCTTCTGTTTGAGCCCATTGTGATATTATGTATTTCAAGAGATGAAAAGAAGTCTAACTACAATTAATTACTATGAATTGAAAGCCTCAATTAGGAAGTATCTAGTCCTTGGTAATGGAAAACAGTGATGGGAAAGTAGTGAAAAGGGGGTTGACTATTAGCTATGCTTTGATTTCAGCCTCTCATCGTGGTTGAAGAGCAATGTATGCTGTAATGTCACACACGGCTTTAACTCTGCACTTTCAGGCCGATGGCTTGATGCCAGAATGGGTCACCATGCTGCTCATGCTGTGTACAGCACGCTGTCATCGGGGCAGGGGTGCCCGGGCTGAGGCGTGCTGCCGTGGCCGGGCTTCTGCCAATACTGGTAGTCATGTGTCCGGTTTAGACACACACGTTTCCTGTGGAGCATACTGCTCTGCATATCGTCTTCAAATCGTGGCGCTTGCACGGCTAAAATCACTGGATGTTTGGCAAGTTACTGAGTGTAAGGGGAAGTGGCCGTCTGGGAGAGTGGGACCATGACTTCCCAAACCAAAGCCATTAATTATTACATAGCACATCCAGGATTACACATACCTTATCACATGTAAATTCGTGAATGCAGAACTGCCCTCTGCACCCTTTCTACCTGAGATGCGGTAGGGAGGGAATTGTCTCTGTGGACCAAGGACATTCTCCTCCGTTACAAGAGCACTAGCTCACAGTTCAACCTGCTCCCCAGGAATTTGAAGTACTGCAGGAAGCACCTTAGAGATCCTGACAGAAGCTGCCAGCACAGTAGTAATTTGCTAGGATAGAATGCTCAGCAAAGAGAATGAGAGAATAAATTTATCATTTCTTATCCATTAGTGGCTATCTGTGGTGCTGTACACACATTAATAATGAAAAATGAAAAATGTTAGCCTTATAAAATAAGGCATCTGCACATTTCTGAAATATATTCTTTCTGTTATCAGCACCCAAACTGTATGATAGACCATCGTGTAATTTCCTGAGCATGCTCTTCCTTAGCTGGAGCAAATATAATACATCTGCCATTAACAGGAAATAAATATGTGCCATTTTGGCATTAAGATTCATGTCTCAACATGATATCAGGTATTTTTTAATTTTTTAACCGATACCTTTAGTAAACCAGAATGCCTAAGGACTTGGATGATCAGATAACATTAGAAGCACATGGAACAAAAACGCTTTTTCTGTCAGTGTCTTACCACCATCTGCTATGTACTTTAGAGTGGTATTATTTCCACAGACTATTAATAGCAGCTACACAGTGGCTTGAGCTGTTTCTAAATAATTAACTCCAAAAGTCATATTCTTGGCCACATATTTGATACCTTTTTTTTACCTCCTCAGACTGAAACTGTTCTATCTGTATTTTTTCTGACATTTTCTTACCTATATACTAGTACTTCAAGTTGCTGTGTTTTTGAAATACCAAAACAAAAATCCCCAACCCCCAACAGAGCCCCCCTTATTATATTGGAAGGCAGTACAGTTTTTAAATGGTGATGAGTTTTCCTGATTTCTAATCAGATTATTTGGTTATGTGTGATTAATATGCTACTGCTGTGACATATTTACTCTCTCAGTAGTTTACTTCATCAAAAAAGTACCCGTGTACATGTGAGGATTCCTTTAGGAATTCCTAACTGTATTTCCTCAAAATTTCATCTTTGCACATGTATGCATACACACTTTGCAACGGCTTGTAGAAGGTATTGTTCAGGAACTTGAACCAGGTGTTCGTTTTGGTTTTTTAAAATAGAAAGATAGATAAGAAAAGCTCTTTGGAACTCTCGTTCAGTGTACTGAACAATATCTTTCTATTCCACCTCTTTTGTGCTTATCCTTACTTAATTAGTGGCTTAGTCATGTGGTGGGAGATCGGTTTGTTTTATGACAGAGAAGGCAGTTCCTCAAGTGATGGATTGGAAGAAATAATTTTTATTTACTTTTTAGAACTGTATATCTGCTTGTGTCAATTGAGAAAATGTATGCCTTGAATTGTGCACGTGAACCTATTTTGCTAAGCTTTCAGTTCCTCAAAGATTAATTCTATCAAGCTAGACAATGATGTTATAGTTTATAAACATTTTTAAAATGTTTTTTATAGTATCCTGCTCTGAAATACAGGTAGATTCAAAGCTGCATGGTAGACCTTTGGAAAAAAGTTCCTAAATGTGCAGGACTCTTTGTTTTTAAGGCATTAGTGGGCACATAACCCAAATACTCTAATGCGTCTTTGAAGCGATTCTATCTCTGTTAAGATTTAATAATTCGGTCTTTACTACCTTGTCTAATAAGTACAAGTTATTACTGTAATTAAATAATAATAAACTAGAAATCCGCAACAGCATCAAAACCGTCATATAAATTAACCAATAAAGACCACTTTCTGCTCTTACAGGAGTATTATTTTTTAATCATCTTTGTGTAATGCAGTCAGTGCTCCCAGTGACGTCAAGTATTACACTCCATAACAATGATCTGAGTCCTCTATTACTCATTAAAAAAAAAAAAAAAATCAGTGTCCAAGCTGTTGAAACAATTATCCCACTACAGAAGCTTCCTATGTTCCCAGGGAATCTTTTAAGAGATGGTTGTTAGGAAAGCAAACAAAGACGGTTTCACATGCTCGTGGAACGCCATAGAACTGGCAGAGATATTAACAGCTCAGCATGATTCATTTGTCCTTCTTGAGTGCTCCCAATGCATCACTCCACATGACAAAATTCACATTTTTATTGGATTTACATTTCTTGGGGAAAAGCTACATTTCCATTTTTAATAGATTTTCAGTTTCCAGATTAAGACTCAATTTTTTTTGTTACCGCTAATCTCCTAGCAATTCTTCACAGACAATGTAAAGCTTATTAGTGTGTTTTTTGTAACAGCCTGGGTATGCACACGAATACAGGTTGCTGAGCAAAGGGAAAG
>NW_010398123.1:123677-137913 GCF_000710305.1 Buceros rhinoceros silvestris | reverse complement strand
GGGAAAGAGGTCTAATTAACCAGACAGTTAATTACTAGGACAACACCAATCTTTCGTTTGGAGCAATAACATTTACATAATAGAGCAGTTCCAATTTTTGGTCTGGAAGAAATAGTGCAGGCTCTCTATTAATTGGTGGAAGTGTGATGGGCACATCCTAAGCTCGTTTCCATGAAGGTAGATATATAAGTAATATAGTTTTATAAAGAATTGAGTAAAATCTGAATCGGATACAAACGCTTAAGCTTGCTATTGGGATGTATTTAGACAGAGCTCCAGTGCTAAAGCTATCATAATAAATATGTAGGTTGGCCAGTATAATACAATTTTCTGTTTCTTTGACTCTTTCCAAACAGAAATTGTTGGTCTTTAAACCCACTGGCAGCATGGTAAGATAGTAAAAATCTGTGACTGAGACCTGTTCTGATCCAGTAGAACTCAACCGTGAAGAATGCCTATACAGTCCAAGGGGTAGTTGCCTCAGAAAATTATCGACTCTTAATTTGGCTTCTTGTTTACCTGGTAGGGGATGTAGGAAAGAAACATACTCAGCTGTCTAAATTGAGATGTCTAGTCTAGGGTCCTTCCATAATCAGTAAAGAGTGGGGAGCAAGCGCGTTGCTAAAGCAAGCACATGCCACCGTGGGGAAGAAGTGGAAGAGAAATGCAGCAGCAGGTTATGTTTGCTTAGGATACTTCAAATTGCATTTATGTATTTTTTTTTTTAATTTCTGTCTGTACAGGTTACTCAGTCTAGATAACTAATCAAGATTAGTTACCTAGAGTATCAGTCCTTAGAGTGAACTAATTTAGTTCATCTTTTTAGGATAGAGAGGAGGTTATTGTCACCCAGCTGCCCAGGCAACTGAGTTTGGTGGAGCTACAATTCCTCCAGCTGTCTTCCTCCTGCTCTGTGCTGGTCATGGTAGGATCACACAGACAGAAACTGCTCTCTTTTGCTCATTTGGACAAAAACAGCAGCTCAAGCTGTCCTTGATGGCTTAATTTCCTTTATCCAACCAAGTATCCAACAATGAGGAATAAGTTGCATGTAGAAGTGTGACTATCAATTGGATTTTGTACCCATACTCCTGAGGATGGTCTTAACTTGCGTTTTCAGTAAGAATTACTTCTTTCTCCCTCTGCTTCTGTAAGAAACATGTGCAAGTGCTAGTGTCCCTTACAGGTTCAGCCCCTCCTTTTTGTGTATTTTGGTTTCTCCGCACTGACCAGATCTTAGCCTGAACCTGGTATTTTGATTGTGGTCCCCGATGCCACAGCCTCCAAAAGAGGTTGCTGCAGGTAGTCTAGTTTGCATCCTTCTCGAGTAAGAGTTACATTAGAATTCCCCTGAAGTATTACTTCTGTGCACATATTGCTGCTTACAGTTAGGTAGTTTTTATGCAAATTGTAGTGGGCATTACCAGTCAGCTGATGCTGCTCGTGCTAAACATGCTGCTGCCCCTGTTTTACAAGACACTCCTGACTCTAAGCGGGTTTGATTCCATATATTTCTAACCTCATTTACATCTCAATAGTATCACACCCCATGTGTTTGCACATTTCTTTTGTTGAGGCTTGTCATCTGACTGCTACCTTTCATCCCACCTCCAGCTTTTACACAGGAATACTTGTTGTCATCTTGTGATCTACAGAGCATTAATATTCTGCAAGGCACTGTGGGGGTTGTGCTTCACTGAGCACGTTTTCACCTGAAAGCAGTTCTTTAATATAAACATTTGCTTAATATTCTGTACATTTAGAGTATTTTATCTGCATCAGTGCTTTACTGAAAGTAATTTAAATTCATTGGGAACTGATTATGCATAAGGAATCAAGCTCTTTCATAGTAGTTTTAATAATATACATATAGATTATAAAACTTTTATGCCCAATTGGAAGAATATTTTGTGTGGATAAACCTATGTCCAAGCAATTAATCTATTTCTACATGGACACTGGATTGTATATTTAAGGGACTTTTCTGCACACCTTTGTGGAGCTTTTAAAAGTTTAATTATGAGGCATCCTTCACAGAATAATTTTTTTTATTGTAATAGTAAGCTATTAAAATAAATAGTGTCTCACAGAAGAACTATTACTGCTCTTTGCAGATGGAATGAACAAGTAGTTTGGAGAGAGACATAACCCTTGCACCGTTGTTTTGTGATGGCAGTCTGATCTCGCAGGCCTTTGGGAACACACTAGCCCTTGCTGGTTTCGAATTTGTGCTTTGTTCAAGGAGCTGTGGACGGTTTGCAGATTTGGCTTGTGTTTCCCTCACTTGGCTTATAGGTAACCACTGTAAACTCTTCATCTATTTTTCCCCCATCCCACTTAGACTAAATTAATCTCTTAAGATAGAATGGTTTGAACTCTCAAGACATCTTTCAGTTCCTGTTGACTACAGATATATCCTGGATAATTAAACTGGGCACATAAAATGTCTATGGCACTGAAATTAAGCAACGTGAATCACAAATCGGTACCTGTCCTACCTTGTGTGGTCCTGGCCTCCTGTCTGGGGTTCCTAAATAAATAGCCTGATCTTCAGATGTGGTGAGACCGCCAGAACCTCTGAATTTCAAGTTATATTTTTGGTTCTCAGAGCTTTCGAAAATCATGTAAAGATAATACACATTTTGGTACCTAAATTTAAGCATTTGAAGTTTTAAACTTGAGATTCTCTTTGTCTTAGTTTCCACACTTGTGAAGTAGAGTTTATAAATACTTAAATACTTTAGACAGAGGTGTATTATTAATGTTCATTTATAATTAATGTTCACACAGTTTTTGAAGATTTAAAGTGACATACAACTGTTAAATATCACAATCATGGTAGCTTTACTAATGAAAAAGGACTGCTTGAACAATAGAAAAAACTGTTTTTATCCTTTCATCATATAGATTCATCACTGCAAATTCTGAGGAGTTTGTTTTAATGCTGTCCCAGTTGCACAGTATCTTTGGTCTAATGTGTTAAATTGCAGTGCTTGATTCCACAGCATTTCGAATGTGTATTTATTTGGACATAGACTGATGTCCTACTCGTAGCTGATATAAAACTTGTAAGATCTGTCTGTGTTGTGCACTTCTGAGATACACGTCTGGTACTGACAGCCTTATGATAAGTGATGGCACCATGTGATAAATCACAGAGCTTTTGCGAAGCATTGTTTTGCAATTCACATTCACTATCACTGTATTTTTTTCCTGTAGATTTGAAGCTTCATCTCTAAGCAGCCTAACAGCTCCTTAATATTTTCAAAGCATGAAATCTCCTCCTGCTGCTAGATGTTCAGGAAAGCCAATGCTTGTTTCAGTGACTATGACAGTGCAAAAGAGACCATGCCCCATGCTTTCCACAGTTTTTCTCCAACCGTAGTTGAAGTTGACCAATCATGGGCTTCTGTCTAACTAATAAAATAGATATTCAGATGAATTTTAATTTTTCTCTTCAAATTTTGCTAGTATGCTCTCTAGAATATTATTTGTTAGCTATTATATCTGTCTAGCACATTCTCAAAGCTGCTAAAATGCATTAATGTATTTTTTTCCTTTCTACCTTGTGCGTACTACGTAATTGTATTAGCCACGTATTCTACTTCTAGCTAGACCTGTTTGCTAGTAGTGTGAATAGGAAATTCTGAAGTTCTTAAATTATAATATTTAGTTGGGAGTCAAGTAATCTCTGAAAATACCTGTAATAAATGTATTCCTTAGATTGTGGACTATGTTCTGCTCCGGTTTCAAGCAACCCAAATGAATGGCAGAGTAATTGTGTTGGTTGTAAGATAAAAAACCCAAGAACATTATATGCTTATGAATGCCACAGATTTCAGGTTAAATAAATTGCAAAGGCATAACAAATGTCAACATCCCAAACAGGTCAAAATGCAGTGTTATAATAAGGCTTGAACTGTCCTTTTTTCTGTCACTGCCCGTTGGTCAGTAACTACCTTATTTTTATTATGTCTCCTTCAGTGTGACTCTTATTTCAATAGACAGGACTTAAAAACGTGTGAATGTACTCAACTTTAAAGAACAATTTAAATTTGTTATCCATTGAAGGGGATCAGCTATGAGTCTTCATATCTTAATGGTAGTCCATTTTTAGTCCAATTTTTCTTTTCTCTTCCCCATTCTTTTGTAAAGGAAACAAGTTGGTCAATAGTTATGTAAACTGAACTGTATGTTTTGATCAAGTAATAGTCTATTGCTTTAAAAATACCCTGGTTTGGTTTTGGCATTCTTTTTCCTTTGGCATACTGTTATCCTGACATAAATAATTACCCTATTGTCTTATCTAGATAGAAACTGTTCAGCTGTAGGGCACGACAGAAAATACATGCTTTCTGTCCAAATGAACACTGAAGGTGTTCTTCCTACTCAGTTGCCAGAGAAACTGTGGCGAGGGCAGGGGCAGTGGATAGGATCTCTTGCAGCACTACTAGTTCTTGGCGATGGCCGAAATAAGAGGATTAAGCCAAGAAAGAGATTTTAGTTTTACGTCCAGGTTTGAAAAGCAAGCAAATTCTAGGCTCTGTATGTAGGAGTTTTGAGCTGAACAGCACTGGACTTTCTGCAGACTCATTTGCATGTGTTTTCCTCATGCTGAGTTCGAGACTTCTCTGAACAAGAAGTCATGAGAGGAACTGAAAATCTATTCACATGATTGTAATCCAGAATCTTATTAGAAATTTGGGGATTTTGCTCATCTTTTGAGCCTCACCAGGTTCAGATAGGCTCTATCAAAAGAGATCTTACTTGTTTGCTGGCTAAGTCAGTCCTGACATACAGCACTGACTTAGACTAAAAGCTGTAGCTAAAGTCATTATGCAAATAGTGACAAATGACTGCAAAAATGTGACACTGCTCATCTGTGTGGGGGGAGGGAAATCAGATTTGTTGAGAACTTCCTGTTATCTATTGTTGCTGTTATTTGTACCTATTAGCGATTAGCTATTTTTGCTTCATATGATAGTATTGGCTGAAAATGAATTTAATATTAGGCTTTATTGCCCTGGAGACAAATAGCATAGTATTAAAAAATGTGAGAAAACAACATACAAAGTGTAAAGAGAAGAAACCTCTTATGCTGCAGTAAAGGAAGAATGTAACTGTGTAAATGGAATGACACTCATTTTCATGCCTGGAACAAGGTCCCACACGTTTCAGATATAAACGTACATATAATAATTTTCTGACCAAAAAAGAAGTACCCAAAGCTATGCTAGGATTAATGCAATAATTTAGGTGAATGGATAGGTTCAGTCATGTATAGAAAGTTTTTACAGAAAGTTTTCTTTAATCTTCTTGTTTTCTGATGGAAGCAACCAGCAGCTTCTGGCTAGGTGATAATGTGCTGCCAGGCTGTTCAGGCGATCCATGTAGGTAGTTCTGCTCCTCTGTATTTTGTCACTTGTATCTTGCATTCTATAGTACATTTGATGGATCTACACTTATTACGCTATTGATTACAAAAAAAATTGCAACTCACCAGTGTGTAGGAGAAAGTGATTTATTGAGGCTATTGGCCTCTTTCCACTAACTACTTGTTTTGCTAATTAATTTGCATAGCTTCCTTCAATATTTCCATGACAATTGCAGACCTAATTATTGCAATGCACCAAGATTAAATGTAGGGTCTTTCTTATGAAGTACCTTGTCTAATTTCAAATGAAGAATTCGGTTCAATATAATACAATTGTCTTCTCAAAGTGGTGGCTTGAGCTGTTGAATGGCTGTGGTTGTATACATCAGGTTTAACTATTACTTAATGCAGAAACTTGATATAATTTGGTGACCTAAATGTTTATTTGTATAGTGTTGACAAAAAATAGCTTTGAACTAAGGACTGCTTGATGGACAAACCTTTCTATTTAAAGATATAGCTTTCTATAGAGAAAATATTTAACTCTTTCCTTTTCATCCTGAGAGACAGCTAGTTGGAAGTGACAATTTTTCCAAAAGAAGTCCGGATAAGCTCCATTCTCACGGCTTACATCCACTTTTATGACAAGAAACAAATTCCATTCTCAATATAAATCCAGAGCAATATTACTGCAGATACAAACTAATGACCACAAAAGGTAGTTTTGTGAATGGGTGGTGAGAAGCAAAACCTGCCCCTCAGACATCAGGTAACGTGTAGGTGCATGTGTATATTTTGTAAATATTATTTCCACATACGAGCAGGGAATTTATGGGTGGACAATGCCAAATAGCTCATAATTCACGTGTATGCACAGATGAATTAGCTTGACCTCCAAACACAGTTGTTTGCACAAACTTAATGCATGTTCACAAGTGCTGGTGACGTGATTACTGAGCTAAGCCTGCGAGCAGGATGCGCTTAGAGGCTATCAGGACTAGAGAAAACTGTGGTGTCATCCTAATCTAAAAACTGCCTACTTTCTTCCTTTTGCTACGGGGAAGTGATGGTGTTTCAACTCCATTTCAGCTTTCAGATTACAATATAAGCTTTGCACAAGGAGGTGAGGAGGTGGACTTGTCTTTAATAGTGTTTTGAGTGTTTGTTGGTTTAGGTTCAATGTAACAAAATGTTGCCAGTTTGGTTTGTTTTTTTTTTCCTTTTTAGTAAGCAAGTGGGTTTTTCAGTTTTCTTGGAGAAGTAGGGCTTACATTTATTTTAAACCCTCTACATACAGCGCAGCTGAGAACTCTGATACCTACAATAATATTTTAAAAGAAATGAAGAAGGAATAATAAAATATTAATGTGTAGAACTATGAACAAGTTACAATGGAAGGTAGATATAGAAATTTATACTCAAGCTTGAGCATCGTTTTATGAAAATGATACAAAAGACATGACCATACAAAGGGCTTTCTAACATTAGCTGGAAAAAATGCTTCAAATTGCTTAATATTTTGTGTTTATCTCTGAGACTTGGATAAGATGAAATATTAAAGCATAAAAGCGTCTTTAAGGCTATCATATGCCTACCACAGATAACGTAAAGGATGCATGCAAACTTCATCCTAAAAATCAACTCTGTTTTTTGTCAATCCTAAAATAGATCATATACACTGTTTTGGTGTTTTGGGGGTACTTGTAAAATCAATTTGTTTTAGTAGCAAAACAGCTGGAGTTAGGAAGGAAAATGCTTGCAGGCAGGAACCCCCACTAGAATGCACTGCAGAGGCAGCACTTGTTGAACCTAGAGAAGAAAAAACATAGTGAATATTTCAAAACAAAACAGGTAAGACCAGCTTTTATGAGAATGTGGGAAATGAGATACAGGACCAAAGAAGATTTGTGGAGCCAATTATCTACTGCTCAGGAGCATCACACGGTAGGTAGAGCAGAAACGCCGCCTGAGCCTGTTTGCATGCAGATATATGTTGACTGGAAAGGTGTTTTTTGCTGCTACTGTAGTAAATGCTTTACCAAGACTAAACAAAGCAGTAGGGTTCTACAGAATTTGTTCCATGACGGTGAAGGAACTACAGGCTTAGAAAATGGGCTCTTTTTGGAAGCATAGTTAGGATATTGCACTACATCACAAAATCCCCCATTGTAGAAAAGGAAGGTGTAGCATACTTGTATATTTGCATTTGCTTAAGTGACATGACATTGAAAATAGGGATAGATAGAGAAGTAACGATATTTGTGATTTCTGATAAGGGTGTACAAGAAAATGTATTAAAGATATTTTGGAAAAAATACTTTTTACAAATACAACAAAGGCTATGAATGCACACACTTCCATATCTTTTAAGTATATCTGTTTTCCATTAGAATTCATGCATTTGTGACCCTCCACGTTGTTGGACAGAAAGCTGCCATCTGAATTTTAACTGAGACGACAACATGTTAGTGACTCAGGAAAATTGGAAGTTAAAAAATTGTTATGCTGTATTTAGTACAGATGAGGGCTTGGTAGAGGGATGTTATTTAAAATCAACTGGAGTAAAACCTAGTTACAATTTTACCAGAGGAATTTGGAGAATTAGCTTATGAACTTAAGAGGCTAGTAGGGGAGCAGGGTTTCTCCAACACAGCTGTTCTGTCCCTGCTGACAGAGGCCCTGGAGCCACAGCAAAGATCTCCGACAGGGAACTTGAGTGGCTGTTGAGGTAGGAAAGATTTTCTTATGGAGTGACCACTGCACTTGCTGTATTCCAGAGAAAAACAGATGAGGTACAGTAAGAGGTAGCATGGTGTTGCTGTTTGGTTGATATACAAATACTTGGAGGAGTTCAGAGAAGCATTTGCAAAACATGGAGAAAGTTCTAAAGCTACAGGTACAGTTAACATCAAAATTCTGCCACTTTTCAAAACAAGACTTCTTGCTTGCGGGGCTGTAAATCCCAGCAAAAGAGCAGACAAGCACCATTAAACATGCAGTAATATCCGAGAGCATCTGAGCTTAAGTTACTCATTTGCTATGGAAATTTCCTCTAAATGCATTGATGTGAGTCAGGCTGGTACCCGACCTGTACTGGAAAACAGAGAACCAGATCGGACAGGAAAGGAAAGACTGCACTTTCTGAGAAAGTGCTCGAGGCGTTGAGTATTCCCGGGCTGTTGTTTTGCCTAGCCCGGCTCGTAGGGTGCAGGTGAATAGCGCTGCCTTGTTCAGAGCTGAGGCTGTTATTTCACACAATTTAAGGATGGGATTGAAGACCCATAGTGCTGGTGATCATAATTCTGCTGGGAAATGAGGCTTTGGGTATAATTCCAGTTTTTTTAAAAAAAAACACTGCTGAGAGTAGTAGGCTTAAAGGTAGGCCTAACTACATAGGAAGGAGAACCAAGCAGGGTAGTTAAAAGTTGATTCTTTATGGCATATCGTGCTGAAATGAGTTATCAAGCATCAGCAAAATCATACTAAGGTAAATATATTATCATGATTTGTTCAGTATACAAGAAAATGTACAAAGGAAAATTCTCTCTATGTAATCCTTTTCTTAGATGACTGCTTCATTGCAGCTATTGAAATTACCCTGTGACAAATTCTACTTTTTAAATTTTGCTTACAAGTAATGTTCTATGTATACAGTTGAACAACTTCGAAACTCACCATTTCAAGAATCTGTAGATGATAATGAAGTATGTTGTCAGATAATGAAGTATGTTGTCAGATAATGAAGTATGTTGTCAGATAATGAAGTATGTTGTCAACAAGGTTTTGTAAAAATAAAAGTGGCGGGCTCCTTCTCCATTCTTAGGTTCAAACAGAGATGCAGACATTTGAGTGTGACTCTGAAATGGAAGCTCTGTATTTGTTTTTGTAGGGGGAAGAAACCCCAAACCAAGTTTAACAATGGTTGGTGTATATTCTCAGTGGCTAGAAGAGGGACAGTCTGTGCTGAAAACATAACTGATGTGATTTACACCATATCTGTCTCTTACCTGTTCCCCAGTGAGTTCATTGCAAGGAACCATCATTCCAATTCATGTCTCTAATGTTATCATGTGCCAGATGCAAGCCAATGCAATGCTGCTTGGCACTGGATAGCATAAGAGCAGCTGTGCGGTGCCAGACTAACATCCCTGCAGCCCAGTGTCCCTGACCTTACGGGTGCCGAGGAAGAGGTGTAAGAACTGAAGAAGTCCAAAGTGGTGCTCCTCCAGAGTCCTTCCCAGCGTATAGTGAAACCGGAAAAACTGAAAAAGGAGGTTTCTCTCTCTTACTGTATATATCAACTCTCATTGCGTTTTTCTTTCCAACTGCTTCTTGAGCCTTTGTAGACTTTTAGCCTCCCCAGCATCCTGTGAGAAAGACTTCCACAGATGAACTGTGGACAATTTGAAGAATACTGATTGCTTGTTCTGAATATATACTCTGCTAATTTCTTTTGATGCTGTCTGGTTGCTGAGTAGGAAAGGAGAGAAGACGCAGTTCTTGGTTCATCTTTCTACGCCACACAGAATTCTGTACAGGATTGTATAGACTATCTACCACTGCACTTTTACAAAACCTTTGTTATCCATGGTGTCCTTCTCTGAACCTCTTCTAGTTTCTTCTAATTGTTTTTGTTGTGTGTGTTTGTTTTTTTTTTTTTCCCCCCAGCTATGTTACAATGTTACAGTGCTATTTTTTGTATAGTTCCCTGTTCCTTTCCTAACTATAAATAATGTGTTTTCTTTTAAACTGCTACTGACCATTAAGATGAAATTTCTTTTAGTCTGTCTGGTATAATGCCAAGATAGTGCCTCTGAGCATTAATGGTCAGTACTCAACATCACATATGTAGAGGTAGGATTGCTCTCTCCCCATTAGCATGCCTTTCAATTTACTTAGAATGTTTTCTGCACACACCGAGATATTCAACAAAAATGCTTTAAGGATAATGCTGCACTGCACTGCACTTTTTCTTTCTTGTGCAGGTCTGTCCCATGTGGAACTTCAGAAAGTTCTTTCTCAAATGGAAATTAATTATTAGATTTAATTTATTGGTATCATTAGATTTGCTGAAAATGCTGAAAAAATTCAAGCCTTGTAAAATCCATACCACAGAGGTGCAAGTAGCTTTTCAATGTGCAGCAAAGAGATGCTGTCAAGTAATAAAAGAAAGAAACTTAAAAGGCAGAATCAAGTGCTGAGTCAGCTTTTGGGGCTATCACTTGTTTAGTGGACGTAAAAGGAGGAAATAGTGCAGTACATTTTCCAGCTGTTAGGGGATATGTACTCCTTACAGTTAATGTAATATCTGACATTAAAAGTGTTCCGTTTTTATTGATAGAGAAGGTAATGCAAGTACATCAAAATGGTATTTGTGCTGTGAATAATCCTCGTGGTATCTATAATGATCCAGGAAAGAAAGCAAGTAGCCATTTGCCCCTTTCATGAACAAAGTGGGTGTACCTTCCGTGAGGTTAACCCTGCTTTTACTCTGAAGTTATCTGAGAAAATTAAAAGATAGTTTTCTGACAATGTCGAGTACAATGCAGCCCTACTGTCTCTTCACTTCTGTTAGTCTGGGCTCGGGGTTTGGGGGAATTCATGAGCTAGACTTAAACTAAACTTAGCCACTTTGGCTTTGTCGTAGTCATAAATGGAAATGAAAGCAGACAGGATTCAGGTGGCCTTAAAATCAATAGAGTGGTTTTTAGCAGTTATTCTGGAATCTAAATGAATACAGAAATGTTTTGTTGCTGTGTTTTCTGAGGAGTGGTACTGATTTTTAGATTCGATATAAAATGAAAGCATGGCTTCTCTTACTGCACTATTATTCAACCTATACTTTGAATACCGTGACAATATTTATTTCAGATGAAATCCAGAGCTGTTCAGGTAGATGCCTGTCTAAGATCTAAGCAGATTTTCTGCAGTGGGTGCAGTATCTGTCTCTACAAAATTGCCCCACTGATTTCTCTGAGCTTTTTTTCCACTGAAGTCCACTGTGGTGATCTCCAGGTCACCACAATAAAAGCTCTTAATGACATTTCTAAGAATTAGAATCTTTTGGAATGTCTAGAAAAAGTAATCACTTATTGCTGTATTTGACTTCCTCTGACTTTGATATCCTCCCTAAATCACTGTTTCAAATTTGTTTAGAGGATATAGCATTTATTCATTTAGCATTGGATTTGTTTAGAGAATTGTATTTTGTCTCTGCTTTTCTATTCTAGGATGTTAGAAGTGGCCTTTGGGGGTCTTTTAGAATAAAAATATTTGTACAGTATTAGAAATAATATTTATTATGCATGAAAGATCCTTTTTTTCCCAATTTCTTTGCAAATGTCAACTTCTGTGTAAAGTATGGTTTGATTGAAAATATTTTTGTAAATTTGCATTCCCCCTGACCCAAACATTTGTGACTGCTGCAAAACTCAAACCAGGTAAGCTAGGGCCTCGCACCTTGCAGAGTTAATAGCAGTATAAGTGGGTATGAAATAGCATTTGGATAATGTTTTGTACCATTTGCACTGGTAAAAATGAAATTCTTGCAGTATGGAACCTAGTTTGACTTTAAAGTCTTTAAAAAGCAGGGGAAAAAAGTTAACTGAACTGGAAGGTTTACCAGAATCTAAATCTATTCTGTGGCTTTTACTTTCTCACATGTGAAGTTTGCAAATTGGTATATAATGCCGTATGATTGCTCTATCAACTTATTCTTTACTTGTCTGCATTTTCAGAAGATTGAATCCAAGAGGATTTAATTTGGGGATTAATCCATGCAACCATGAGCATCTCTCTTCTTCCACAATGGTGTAAGCTGCTGTTTCTAGCCCAAGGCACATGTTTCATGTGCTTTAAATGCCTATGGAATAAATAATTCTTATCTGTTTAAAACAAACACAACCCCCAAACTTCCACTTTTCACTAGAACTGCTAAGCAGGGCTTTTTGAGGTTTCACTCTCACAGAGGTCAGTGGTACAATGATGAAATACTCACGGGACTCTTCCAGCAGGGCTCTGGATGTGCTTGAGAACTCCATGGTGCAGGATGATATCCAGAGCTAATCACTAATTCATCTTAGATAAAAATGCTAATGTCTGTGCAGAGCTGTAATTCACCAGCATTATTTTTAAGAACTCATTTCTCCCTTTTGTCCCCTCTGTCTGGAAATTGTGCTATGACATTTGTGTTCTGTAGACAATTCCATTACTTGCTCTTACTCATTTTCATTTCTTGAATAACCTCGCTGTCTTTTCAAAGGCTGGCAAAAGCTGTTCCGATCCATAATTACATGCATTTAGATTTTCAGAAGTCAAGAAATGCATGCCAGCCACCACCCCACCACCCCCTGCCTTCACTGAAGGACGCCCTTCTGTCCTTCCTTTGCATGTCTTCTAGACAGTTACAGAATGATTCTAGGAGTGATGGAGAAATTTGGCATTTTTTTCTCGCTACTGTTTTGTTTTCTAAGTTATATACATTTATAGATACATGTGTATGTCTCAGTTTTCCTTCAGGAGACTTAATTTACATGTTCAAAGCCTCATGAGACTGGAATCGAGATAAAATTACTAAGATAAAGCTTAAATGTAATAATGTTGTCAGTCTTCCTTGTAAGCTCAGGACTGGTGCTGGCATCATTTTAGTCTGATTTCCTTCTCCCTTTCTAGGTTTATTTTTGATACAGTTGATCCATTTCTGATAGATTAGTAGCAATGAGCTGAAACCTTTCTGTATGCCAGGAAGACTGTGACTTAAACATTCCTCCCAAAATCTGAAGACTGTAAAAATCTGACTTCATCTGTTTGATGTATTGATTGATAGATACAAACTGTCGCGGTGGTTTGTTTTTTGTTTGTGTGGGGTTTTTTTATGCTTTGCCAAAGTGTCTTGTGGTTTATTTACTTTGAAAAATGTTTTGCATACTAAAATCTGGTGTAAAGTAGTATTTTATTGTTTTGGACAGAAACTAGCCATGTGATTCACTTCAGATTCTGAAGCAGGTAACCTCAGTCTCCTGTGTCCTGTAGGGGCTGGCATGATTTGAGTTCCAAAATGTCCAGTCCCATCTTTTGAATATCTCTTTGAATATGAGTTTAGCAACTCAAGTTTTGCAAAAGGACACTAATAAGATAATTATTTTAATACTCCTGCAGTAGTATCTTAAAAAGTTTCCTAACAAATATAGATAATCTCATTTCTTTGAAATGAATAACTTTCATGTAACCTTTCTACATCTTAATAGCATCTTCTCATCATATAATGAGTCTTTTCAAAACTTGTATGCAAATCTATCTGAAGTATTTAAAGCCTGAGCAGCCACTAAAAGGCTTTTTTTTAAACAGATCTTTTGTGCATAATTCTTCCAAGTCAAAATATATGAAATGCATCTAATGTTTTTCCATCATTCAAAAGATGCATTCCACTAGCTTAAGTGCTTTTCTGACGCAGGACATGGATCTGTGATCTTACGGAACGGAAGGACTACACGGGGGGAGGCGCCCGAAAATCTAAATAGGCTTTTCTAACCTACCAGAAATATCTTGGGAACTCCACAGGACTGACTCTGTTTGGCCACAACGTTATACATCTTTTAGCTATTTCTGGACTTAGTGGAAAAAATTGCTGTGGATTTACTCATTAGTGCTTCAGTTGTGTTTGGATTAGAGGGTACATGATATGTTTATGTGAATGTGTCTGCTCAGGATCTTAAAAATGGCAAATGTGGAAGTTTATAAACCTGATTTAAATGAACAGCATGCAGGCAGTTCTAGTCGGCTCGAAATGTCAGCTGCATGTTAGATCTCAGTTGTCTCAGCCACTACAGCAGTACTTGGGATCGACACATCAGTCACTCTTTC